>NW_022900940.1:435118-514425 GCF_012274545.1 Fukomys damarensis | reverse complement strand
TACTGGGGATTGAACTCAGGACCTTGACCTTCCAAGGCAGGCGGTGGCACCACTGAGCTTAATCCTTGGCCCTAGACTGTTCTTCCTTAAAATGCCTGTGCCTTGGATTGCTCCCTTCCTTCTGGTCTCTGCTGCAGTGCTCTCTTCCTAGGGATGCTTCTCTGATCACTCCATATAAAACCACCACCTTCCTGTGCATCCACCAGCTACTCTTTGCTTCACTGTGTATTTATATCTGATCCTACCTGCCAGAACTCAAGTCTCACCATGACAGGTGTGTGCTCCTCTGGTCCCTATGACACACTCATAGACTTGCACTGTACTGCAGACAGCTGCCAATGCTGAGCAAATAAAGAAACCATCTTCTTCCTGAGCTGGTGGAGTTGCAGTGGCCATAGAGCTTTGGCATCTCAGTTTTAATGATGGTGCCGAGAGGGGCTTATGCTAAACCAGTGGGTAGGACGTGTACTTCAATGATGCTGTCCTCAAATGTGCACTCAGTTAACTAAGCCAGAAAAACACCAGGCATGACCTAGGGAGGTATGGTCTCCTTGCTCAGGACAACCCAAGAGGAGGGCTCCCCTGCCTTAGAGGCCACTCACAGGTGAGTTGAAGGGGACACTAGGGAGAGGGCAGCCACAGACTCATGGTGTTTCAGAGCAGGAAGACCCTTCTGGAATGTTGTTACCTAAACCCCTATTCCAGGAGGTTCCAAAAGCTTATATCTCTCAGGCGCTCACCCTGGACTCGATGGATGCCTATGCACTGCTATGGGACAAAGCCTCCTGTGCTCCACAGAGGAGGCAGTGGGCTGGCTTTTGAGATGGGACAGATGGACAGCCTTCTCTGAATCCTTACAGGTACTGCACCTTTCCATACCCATCCCCTGTCTGGGCTATAGCAGCCACCCTGTGGTGCAGGCCTGCCTAAGTCTCTAGGCCCATCAGAAGTACTGAACAGAGATCAGAGAAGACCAGAACCCCTGAGCCTAGAAAATGACCTTCATGGAGCTTTTGGGGAAACTGAGGCCTGGGTTTGGCCCAGGTCGTATGAATTAGTGATAGAGCTAGGAGTAAGCAGGCCCCAGTCAGTTTGAGGCTGAAGTCTAAGGGATGAAAGTTAAGTGTATGTGCTATATAGATCCTATCTTTAGACATACAAAAAAGCCTCAAATACTATACTTGTATGTATGTAATGGAAAAAAAAATTTTTTTTGATACTGGGGATCGAACTCAGGCCACTGAACTTGCGAAGAAGGCTGTGGAAACACTGAGCCAAATCCCCAACCCTTCGTACCTTCGTAATGGAAAATTTTTGTTGGTAGCTTCATCGAAAGAAAATGGGAAAGAAACAAGGTGAATTTAATCCAAATATCTGTCCCTTGGAATCTTTGGGGAATGGCTACAGGAACTCTGTGGATACCAAAATCCTTGGATGCTGAAGTTTCTTATATAAAATGGCATAGTATTGTATCTGCATATGATCAGTGTAAATCCTTCCTTAAACTTTAAATCACCTCTAGTTTACTTCTAATAACTAATACAGCGGTATCCCTGGTACTAGTTATTAATTGGTTCTGGAAAGTGCAACAAATACCAAAATTGACAAGTATCAAACAAACTGTTGCCTGGAAAAGGTTGCAAGACATGAGGCAATACACACTAATAAGTTTTAGCTTGAGAGTAAAATGCCAACTGAATGACTGTGAGTACTGGGACAAAAGTTTTACATCAAAATGTATAAGTACCAAATTCAGTGAGTTTCAAGGCAGTCAAGTACATTATGGAAAAACTTGTTTCACTGTATTGTTTTGGGAATAATAACAAGAAAGAAAGCTGTGAATATTTAGTACATTCCCCCTCCCCAGAATATCACCCATCTGCAGCTGTTTGAACCTGAGAATGTGGATGTGAACCTCCTGTAGGCATGGATAGAGGGCCAACTGTACGATTTTATTTAATCTAACTGATCAAAGTTACCAGTTTCGATTTGTGATCAGTATAAGAAATCACGAATATTTTACTTTTCTGTGTGGGTGGCGTTTTTGAAATCGGATGTATTTTACACTCACAGCACATCTCAGTTCAGATGGGCCCCACTTCAAGCACACAAGAGCTCTGGGACACAGTGAACTCTGGGACTGTATCAGGCAGCATGGGGCCAGGACCTGTGGTCTGAGAGGGTCCTGCAGGGTGGACCCACAGTCCTCCTAAGGGCTGGTGGAAAACCAGACCACAGTGTCAGCTCTGAATTGAACATGGCCACTGTGGATAGTCATGCTCACCGAAGTTTGAGAAGCTCGACCTGTCTCACATGATAGCACTGTCTGTGTCCAGACACTGTGGCCAGCGTGGCCTCTCCCTCTTCCCACCCCTAGCCACCTACCTCTTCATGATGTGCTTTCCCACCTGCGTGGAGCCTGTGAACCCAATTTTCCTCACATCGGGATGGTCTGAGAGTCTCTGGCCAACCAGCGAGCCTGCAGTGGGGAGAGGGTGGTTAGCTTGGGTCCGCAGTGACTTTAGAGAATACACAACCCCTTCCACTAGTCCCTCCCATGTCCACACAAAAGGCTGGAGCTCTGTGCTGCACTCCTTGCATGTTCAATGTTCCTGGAACCTAGAGCTCACTGGGTCTCTGTCCCTGTTACGGGCTGAACTGCATCCTCTCAAATTCAAATGTTGAAGTCTGGACCCCCAGTACTCCAGACCATGACTGTTTTTGAGGCAGTCTTTAAACATATCATTAAATTAAAATGAGTTTATTAGGGTAGACCTTCCTAGGATGACTGGTGAGCTTAAAAGAAAAGGAGATGGTTAGGATACTGATGCAAACAGAGTGATGCCCATGTGAGGACAGAAGATGGTACCTACAAGCCAAGGAAAGAGGCCTTAAGCAAAAGCAACCCTACCAGCGCCTTGAACTTGGACTTCCAGCCTCCCAGACTGTAACAAAATGTGTTCTCATGCTTGAGCCCCTACATGGTGGTACTGTACATGGCAGTCCTTACAAACCAATCTGCCTACTGTGTAACCTTCTATCTACTAGGGACGGCATTACAGGTTGAACAGACACCCCACCAAAGAAGCTATACAGATGGCAAGTAAGTACATGAGAAACACTCAGCTCACTGGCTCTTCAGAGGCTCTAACAGACACTCAAGGATGTCTGGTTGGGTTCAAGGGGGACATGGTGTCCTGAGCATCACAGACTCCAAAAGGCCCAGCCTCAGGGTGCAGCTGGCCATGGAGAGCCTTGATAGGTGCTACTCCTCCTGCTGGGAATGCTCTGGCTCCTGTATCATACCCCAGCACCTCCCCATTCAATTCCAGGACCTTCACACACCTGCCCCCAGAGTGACCAGTTCCTCTGTATCTCTCAGGTCTCTGGTCCAATGAGACTTCAAGATGGGCTTCCTTGACATCACCTCTTCTAAACATAACACAAACTCTCCCTTCTTAAGGCTCCTTCCTAACTAGGTCTCTGACTCTTGCTCTTCTTGTTTGCTCCTCCAGCTGCTCTTTTTTTCAATCTCCTCTGCTCACTCAACCTTAAAATACCCAGTAGCCCTCACTCCACTCTGGGCACTCACTTCCTCTCCTCAATTTAGAGGGCTTCCTCAGTTGATCTCAGCCAGGTCTTCAAATGTCATCTTCAGGAATGTCATCTCCTAAATCTGTATCTCTGACCAAGCCCCTCTAGAATCTAGATCTACTTATCATCCTCTGCTTCTTTGGCACCTGCACTTGGATGACTTGTGGCCTCTTAAATTCAACACATTTGAAATTGAACTCTGAATCTTCTCTTAGCTCTGTTCCCACTCCAGGGCTCTCCATTCCAGCAAACAACCCCTCCCTGCAGCCAGTTTGTTTAAACCAAGAACCTGGGAGTAATTCTCTACACTTTCCTTCCCTCTCCTGTGAATCACCCAGTGCTGGGGCTCATCCACCTGTCCAGTCCTTCACTCCCACTGCTTCTCTGCCTTTAGACTTGTAAAACTCATGCTCAGGTCTACCTGCGAGATTTTTTTTTCTGGTTTAGTATGTCTAGGAGTGAGACCCTCGCATCCTCCCTTTATATCAAGTTAAAGTTCTACAAATGATTTTGTTACTAATTCCAATCTACTACTCCTATTAATCCACTGTTTATGGGAGAAAATACTTGCAAGGATATATCTGAGAAAGGACTGGTGTCCAACACATACAAAGAATTCCTAAACCCCCTTAAAAATGGGACGAAAGAGATAAACAGACACCTCCCCAAAGAAGATATACAGATGGGAAGTAAGTGTATGAAAAATACTCGATATCATTTGTCCTTAGGGAAATGCAAATTAAAGCAGCAATGAGCTATTACTTCATATCTATTAGAATGGCCAAACTACAGAACACCGATAACAGTGCTGACCAGGAGGCGGAGCAACAGGAACTCGTGTTTATTGATGGCAATGGAAAATGGAGCAATCTCATTGAGAGACAATTTGGCAATTTCTTACAAAACTAATAGTCACACCGTATGATTCAGCAATTGTTGTTCTCAGATTTACTTGAGTGAGTTGAAAACTTCTCTTTATATAAAAATATGCATCTTGTTTATGGCAGCTTATTCATAATTGGCAAAACTTGTAAGCAGCCAGGATGCCCGTCAATAGGTGAATGGATAAACTGGAGTGTATCCGAGGTGTCCTTCAGCACTAAAAATAAATGAGTTGCTAAGCCGTGAAAAGGCATGGAACTTACATGTGTATTGTAAAGAGAAAGGAGCCAATCTGGAAATGCTACACATTGCAGGATTCCAACTATATGACTCTGAAAAGGCTAGAACTATGGAGCCAGTGAAAGGTAAGTGGCTTCCAGGGGTTGGTAGGAAGCAGGGGTAAAGGGCATTTACTGCAGCCTGACACTGCCATGGCGGAAGCCTGTCATTGTGTGTTCGTCCAAATCCGTAGTGTGCATGGCATCGACAGTGAATCCTCATGTAAACCACGACTTTGGCTGATAATGATCTGTCAACACAGGTGCACTGATTGTAATGAATGCACTAGTCGAGTGTGGTATGCTCCACTCCGGGCAGGCACAGCCAGGAGACAGAGCACAATTATGGTAGATAGTATCTCACCAGGCGGGGCAGGTGGACCACTAATGCTTATCTCCTCCATCATTCAGTTGCCAAGACCAAATTCTTGGTGAATATAGTGAGTACAGTGTTGGGAGCTCCTTTCTTCCTCCAAGGTCCCGTTCATAAGGTGAAGGCTCTACACCACACAGGGCAGGCTGAGAAAGTTAAGATCTCATCTGGCTAGCAAAAACTCTCTCATAGAGGGGAGGAAAGGCTGCTCCTGAGAAAACAGAGCACCCAAACACTATCCAAAGGAACTGACTTTATTTTAAATAGTTGGAGTAGTTCAATTTTAAGGGCACTCTCTAAAACGCTGGAGATTTGGGACGAGCAATTAAGATGAAGCTGGTAGCTCTATGAGAATAATTAAGATAAATTGTAGGTTGGGCAGTTTATTAGAGAGAATGAGGGAGGAGTCGTTCTGGGGTAAGACCAAACCTTGAAGACTGACATCAAATTACCCCTTGCAAAGAGGCCCAAATTGTACAGTAATTTATGGCCTAAGCATTGTTGAAAATAACGGAGCAGCCAGCTCACAATTACTGTTACTGAATAGCAGGATGTGATAACCAAAGATGTCTGACACTTGAAGAGAAACCAGGGAAAACAGAGTCCTGCTAAAACTGCTGCCTTCCTAAGGTGACTCTGTTTATGCCCCAGGCTTTCTCCTCTGAGGACTGAAATAAGAAGCTACCCATTGCAGGGGGAATGAATTTCACTAAGATATCTAATCAAGTCACTAAACAAATAAAACGCAAATGCAGTAACAAAAACAAGCCTGGAAAAGGCAAAAGGAAATCAGTAGTCAGACACTACAATACATTGCCTAAGTTACTCAGTTTTTAAGAAAGAAATGTGAGATGCGCAAATAAACAAGAAAGTGTAAGCCATCACAAAAGGAGAAAAAAGCAGGCAACATAATAAAGTGTCTGACAGTGGGTCCAAATGTACTTAACAAAGATTTCAAAGCAGCCATTATGAAATGTTCAAAGAATTAAAGGAAGCTATGATAACAATGTCTTACTAAGTAGATAATGTCAATAAAGAGGGTTTTTTTTTTTTATACTGGGGATTAAACTTGGACCTTGTGCTTGCGAGGCAGGTGATGGCACCACTGAGCTAAATCCCCTACCCCAAGAGATGAATTTTTAAAAATAGCTAGATAGACATTTGGGATTAAAAAGTGCAATAACTGATGTTAAAAATAAAGGATTTAGCAGAAGATATAAACTGACAGAACAAAGAATTAGTGAACTTGAAGATGGATTGATATACAGCATGTAAATGAAAGAGTAGAGAGGAAAAAACAAATAGCAAATATTGAATACAGCCTCTGAGAAAAGCGAGACACCATTAATTGCATCATATATGCACAGTGGGACTACCAAAAGGAGAGGCCGGGAATATGGCAGGAAAAATTAGAATAAATCCTCCTGAAAACAGTCCACATTTGATAATAAGTATTAATCTGTACATCCAAGAAGCTCAATAAATTCTAAGATAATACAAAAAGATTCACAGCCAGACATATGATAGTAGAAATGCTGAAAGACAAAGCTTGAAAGTAACAAAAGAAAAATGACTTGTCACACATACAGAAATTGCAAGAAATCAACAGCACATTTTTCTCTAGAAACCAAAGAGGCCAGAGGCAGCACACTGAAAGAACACAACTGTCAACAAAGAAATTCACCTTTAGTAAAACTCTAGTGTTTAAAAAAATGGGCGCAAGTAAGGACATTGCCACAGAAACAGAAATAGAGAGAACTGGTGATAGCAGTTTCACCTTGTAAGAAATATTAAAGAAAGCTCTTTAAACTGAAAGCAAGAGATCACAGGCTGTAATCAGAGTTCACATAAAATAGTGCAGTAAAGGTAATTGTGTAATTATAAAAATAGTATAAAAGCATACTTCACTTTTGTTAACCGATATAAAATGCAATTATATAAAACAATATATGCACTGTTGTGTCTATGACAAACAGCAGTGTAACATATTAGGCAGTAACAGAAAGAAAGTAGGTGGGAGCAAAAATGAACTGGGGTAAGGAAAGGAAAACAGTAACTCAAATCCACTGGACCAAGAACTAGAAATGATAAATAATGTTAATATAACAAAGTCTATATGTTTGCTTTCCTTCCTTTTTTATCTACTTGTTATAAAATTATATAAAGTAATATCTGCAGCTATGTATTGCTTGGTTTGTAACATACATAGCTACTTTATAAACAGAAAAAATGATAATAGCACAAAAAGAAGAACAGAAAGGAGAGTTTTGTGAAGGTAACATTTCTATATTTTTCTGGAATTAAGTTACTATAAATCTGAAGTAGATTTTGATAAGTTAAGCAGTAGATGGTAAATCCTAGAACAACCATTAAGAAAATAACTTTAAAAAAATGAAAAAAAATCATTAAAAATTAAAATGCTAACCTAGAAAATATTAAGCTAGTGCCAGAGAAAGCAGTAAAGGAGAAATAAAAAGGGAAACAACAAGAGACTCAGAAAACAAAAAGTAAATGGGAAAATACAACTATATCAATAATTTAGATATAAATGAATTAAACTATCCAGTCAAAAACCAGAGATTGTCAGACTGGATTAAAAAATATATCTAACCTTACGTTGCCTAATGGCAGCATATGTAAGATTTAAAAGTTACAAACAGATTGAAAGTAAAAACATAGAAAAAGAATACACAAACAGTAACCCTATATAAGTTTGGTAGATACACAAAAGCTAATGTTGGGCAAATTAGACCTTAAGACAAAAACTATCAAATGTCAGAAACAGAGAGAGGCATTTATAACAATAAAAGTGTTGATCAATGGGCATGAAGTGTCACTGAAATTCTCTTTAAATGCTTTTCTCATTGAAAACATAACAATAACCAATAAAATAAACAGTAAACTCACAAAGTTGAAAAAATATACTTAGGAAAACACAGAAAGGTATAATAAAGATAAAAGCAATAAAATTTAAAAGACTAGCAAAAGAACAAGGTAAAGAGAACCCTGAGCATTTTTTTTGACGGTGAGGGCATGAGGACAAACAAGCAATAATTTTTCTAAATAAATTTTAAGAGTGAAAAAAGGAAAATATAAAGAGGCTATTACAATAATCAAGATAAAAAAGGAGAAACGAATGATAAAATTATGATATACAACTTATATTTTGAGAGTTTTAAAATCTGCACAAGAAAGACAACTTTCCCAATAAATTAGACCACTAAATACAGAAGAAACTAAAGAAGCAGTTACCATTTTTCTAAATAAATTTTAAGAGTGAAAAAAGGAAAATATAAAGAGGCTATTACAATAATCAAGATAAAAAAGGAGAAACGAATGATAAAATTATGATATACAACTTATATTTTGAGAGTTTTAAAATCTGCACAAGAAAGACAACTTTCCCAATAAATTAGACCACTAAATACAGAAGAAACTAAAGAAGCAGTTACCTCCCCAAATATACTAAGCCCAGAATGTTCTATAGTTAAATTATCTCATACGTCTAAGGGCAGATAATTCCCAAGTCATGGGGTTTATTCCAGAGCATATGAATATACACAGTGAAAACATTCAAGGGAGGCATTTGAAAGCTGAAGTCCTTCCAGGTGCACATTCCTTCCCCAGGGTGAGGCCTCCTGCCCTAGGGTTGGCCTTCTGCACTGGCTCTCACCACGCTGCTCTGGAGGGCACATTAACCATCAGGCCCTGTCCTGGCTAAGAGCATTTCCAGCTCCCTAGAGCCCCAGCCCTGTGCCCAGCTGCAGCCCTCACCAGATCCTGGGAGAATGTTGATCACACCCTTGGGAATGCCAGCCTTCACTGTCAGCTCTGCAAACTTCAAGGCTGTGAGTGGTGTCACCTGAGAAGAGGCAAAGAGAAGCCTGGGTAAAGAGGAGCATGGAAACAGGGCTCTACCTTCCTCTCCCAGCAGCCTCAACTGGAAGCAGCGAGAGAGCAGCAGTGGGTTAGGGCATCAGGAAGACCAACCCTAGGAGGCATGGCTAACTCACTGAGTTTCCCTCACAGCTCCAAATGGGAAGAAGGGCTGTCCTACCTTCTCCTTGTAGCAGGGTTCCAGTCCTTTAGCCAGGCCTGGACCCTGTCTTGTACTGTGTTAATTTCTTGTTTATTTACACTAGGTCCTGAGGAGTAGAACTGAATAGGACTTCCTGGTAGGGTTCCATCCTCAGAGTAGGGCCCAGCTCACACTCCAGGATGCAGCTGCTCCTGAACACTTAGTAAAACCAGCCTCTTTTCAGAACTGCTAGCATTAGGATAGAGACGAGACCATCTAGTGTGGTAGGTACTGCCTGGGCAGTAGGTGCCCAGCTGAGGTTCCAGTGCATGTGGCTGTCCTGAGTCTGTAATTCTGATTAATGCCCCACTTCTGAAAACCGAAAGGGAGGTCATTTTCTGGTCCTTCAACCCCTGCCCCACCCCACACATTCTTCTTCTGGCTTCTGTACACTTCTGGCCTAGGTAACTCCTGGTCAAGGTTAGGTCATTCCCCACCCCCACAAAGGCCTTTGCTGAGGGCTGAATCCATTGGATCTGGCTCTGGAAGTCTCAGAACTTGTCAGGGGCTTCTCTCCTTTTCTCAGGGCTGAGGGTACCTAAGGGAAATGGACAAGGGAGAATGACCCTACTGGACACAATGACCTTAACTTTCAGTGTCCTGCCCCCTACAGTGAAGCAGTTAGGTTAAAGTCTTAGGGAGTTGTTGCAATGCCTAAAGAAGCCAAGGTATAAAAATTACTAGATAATTTGTTATATGTATTAAAGTGCTGGAAATGTCAGCTATCATTATTGATGACAGCTTCATAGAAACTGGACAGTGGGTGGCATTCTGGGCACTCTGTCCACAGTATATGATGGGGCATCTTGCCTCCAGTTTCTCCTACCACCCTGGGAGGCAGGCAGTGGAGGGAAGTCATTACCAATGTACAGATGAGGAAATAGGCTAAGGGAGATGTTCTCATCCATGGTCTGCATGATTGACCTCTGAAATCCCACCTCTACCCTCCTGCCATAAGGTAGCTTCCCTGGTAAAGGCTGGAGGCCCCCACCAATCCCCATCACCTGGCTTCTCTGTAGTGAGTGCCCACAGTCCCTGCCCTGGGTTGACCCCCACTCACCTGGGCAGGCTTGATCACCACTGTGTTCCCAGCAGCGAGGCAGGCAGCTGTCTTCCAGGACAGCATCATCAGGGGATAGTTCCAGGGAATGACAATGCCACAAACACTGTCATACAAAAGAAACAGGACTTTGGACCTCTCCTCAGGCCAGGTGTCCACAGCAGACCTACCTGCCATTCTCTCCGGTACTCCCAGGGCCTGGCCACTACTCTCAAAGCCAGGCTCCTGACAAGTAAGCAGAGATAGCTTAACCTGTCTTTTCCATCCTTAACGGAGTATGAATGGTTCTGACATTAGCTGTCTCTCTAATTGGACACAATGCTGTGGGGCACTGATCAGTTTCTGATGAGGCTATCTATGAGGACAAGCAATGAGGGAGGGTAACAGCGGACAGACACAGCTGAGAACACAGGCTTGTTGGCCGAAGAGAGGGTTCTGGTAGACTAGGAGGACCAGGTTGAGGGTCCTCTTGAGTGTGAGTCCAGGGACCAGTCCATGGGAGGTGAAGACAGTCACTGTGGGAGCCCTGATGAACTGTCTCCATGAACATTGGTGCCCACTGTCAGTGCCACCTTGGAGCACAGAGGGCACATGTGCCTCCTATTCAGAGTATGTGAGCACAGACCTGAAGGTCAACAGGTACACTGGCCAGGTCTGAATCCTGTATGGTCCTGCTTTCCCTGGCCCCTGTCAGGGCATTGGAGTCACGATAACACTTCTCTAAGTGACTGTCAGGCAAATGGGTGAGCCCTACAAAGGCTATGATTGTTACTACCACCACCAGAGAATGTTTCTAAGGAAGGCAATTTCTTAGCTGTGGGAAGGGTATGTGCAAAGGCCAGTGGACAGCATGGCAGCACGTCTTCTCTTTGCCTCTTCTCAGGTGACACCACTCACAGCCTTGAAGTTTGCAGAGCTGACAGTGAAGGCTGGCATTCCCAAGGGTGTGATCAACATTCTCCCAGGATCTGGTGAGGGCTGCAGCTGGGCACAGGGCTGGGGCTCTAGGGAGCTGGAAATGCTCTTAGCCAGGACAGGGCCTGATGGTTAATGTGCCCTCCAGAGCAGCGTGGTGAGAGCCAGTGCAGAAGGCCAACCCTAGGGCAGGAGGCCTCACCCTGGGGAAGGAATGTGCACCTGGAAGGACTTCAGCTTTCAAATGCCTCCCTTGAATGTTTTCACTGTGTATATTCATATGCTCTGGAATAAACCCCATGACTTGGGAATTATCTGCCCTTAGACATATGAGATAATTTAACTATAGAACATTCTGGGCTTAGAGTATTTGGGGAGGTAACTGCTTCTTTAGTTTCTTCTGTATTTAGTGGTCTAATTTATTGGGAAAGTTGTCTTTCCAACTTTGTCTACCCAAAGTGGATGGGTAGGCCTCTAATCCAACATGACAGCTGCCCTTATGAAAGAAGGCCATGTAAAAACCTTATGGAGGAATACCAAGTGGACATGAAGACAGAGATTGGGGTGACACTTCTGCAAGCCAAAGGATGCCAAAGAAGGCCAGCAAATCATGTTATGGCCTGGATCTTGAACGTCCTTTCACGTCTCATATGAGCACAGTCCTCATGTGAGTACAGCTTGGTTATGAGCCTCTGGCTATTGAGAGATGATGGAACCTTTAAGATGTGGGGCCTTGGGCTGGAGATTTAGCTCAGTGATTCCAGCAAGCATATGATCCCCAGTACAAAAAAAAAAAAGATGTGGGGCCTAGTGGGAAGAAGTTAGGTCATTAGGAGAGCACCCTTCAAGGAGCTATTGGGACTTTGGCCCTTACTGTCTTTCTTTGTGCATGGCAGCTGCCATGACACAGAGGCCTGTTTTGGCACATGCTGTGTATGGGGCCAACACAGGCCCCAGGCAACAAGTAACCGTGGATGGAAACCTTTGAAACCATGAGCCAAAAATAAACCTCCTCCCTTATTAAGTTAATTATCTCAGGTGTTTTGTTATAGTAACAAAAAACTGACTAGCATATACTAGATACCAGGGCTGGGACAGATTCTCCTTGAGTTCTCAGAAGAACCTCATCAACGACTTCAGCTCCCAAAACTGTGAGCCAATACTTTTCTGCTGATTGAGCCACTGTGTTTGTGATTCTGTGTTGTAGTGGATTGAATAAACTCATACATTTCCTGGACAGGGGAAAGGCTGACCGCCCCCCAGGACTGGGAGTCTGCAGAGCCTGCCCTGGCAGTGGCAGTCATGGTGCCCAGTTGTAGTGAGGAGGGGTGTGGAATCCAGGAACTAGGAGAATATATCCATGTCAAGCTGCCCCAAGAACTGGCCTTTCACTAGCCCTGCTCTTCTGTCTGTTTTTGTCAGTGGCCTTTCTCAGTGGAAGAATTGTGGCTTCTGCTTACCCAGTGAAACAAACCACCCTATGGATCTGAGGCCTACCCTTCTCTCTTTCCCTTCTAGCTCAGCCCTGCCACCGTGAGCCTGTCTCTCCACATGCTCAGGACAGGCCTCTGAGACAATGGCAGATGAAACACTTTGTTTCAATACAGCCTTCTGGCTCTGATGGATGTTGGGGCCAGTGTGGAGGCTCCTGGATGAGGCCATTTTCACGTGTGTCTGTGAGTGAGTTGTCACAACTGGGGGCTGTGGGTCCTGAATGGACACTGCCAAGTTGCCTCTAGCAGAGGTGGACCTGCCTCTCCCATAGTGGAGGGGTAGGCTCTTTTCTCTACCTCTGCATTGGGGCCCTCTGGGGATGAGAGGAAGTGCTTCATTTCTGGTTGTAATGTGCATTACCCCAGCCCCTCCTTAGGTGGCTGTTTAGGCTACATTTATATTTTTCCATCTTCACTCTGATATCTGTGGTTTGACTGGCAGTGAATCTTGGTTGTTAACTTGACTGGATGGATAGACACCTAGAAAACTAATGAAACACACTGCTGGGTGTGTCAGTGAAGGCGTTTCCAATATAACTAGCCTATCAGATAACAAGCAAACTGAGTGGGAGGACCCTCCCTGAATATGGGCAGCACTGTCCAGTAAGCTGAAAGCATGAGTGGAACGAAATGTAGGGGAAGGCGGCAGCTCTGACACATCTATAAGATCAATTCATCTTGGGCAGGTACACTTTTTTGATGCTGGTATTGCTCAGACATCAGACTCCAGCTTCTTTCGCTGCTTTGCCTTGTATCTAGATGTCTCCCCAAAGCCTCAAGTGGTCATAGATGAGGAGTTTTGAAGGCAGCTGGATCTAGTGTGTGTGAATGTGGATTAAGGTATGACACTGGGTTTAAGGGGGTGGATAATGAAAGCCTCAACCTGGGTGTGGTGTGCACCGATCAAAGCTTGCAGTCTGAATGGTATAAAGGAGAAAAGGAGGCTGCTGCTGCTGCTTTGTTGCCTTCTGCCTGCCATGAATTATTTTTTTATTCTGCAAGGCCTCTCTGCCAAGCCACCCTTCCTTGGAGCCAGCTATGACTATGGACTGAAACCTCTAAGAACTGTGAGTCCAAATCAACCTTTACTACTTTAACTTTGGGTATTGGGTATATTGTCTTAGCAAGGAGAACATTAGTAAGACATTAGCTCTTGAATACAGGCTTGCACCAAGGAACTCCCCAGGCTTTCAGCATCAAACTAGGGCTGCATTATTGGTGTCTCATATTCTGAGGCTTCTTGAACTAAGCAGCTACTGGTTTACCTGACTCTCCAGCCTGAAGATGGCTATTGTGGGACTATGCAGCCTCTGATCACATAAGGTAATCTAATGAATCCTTTCACAAATATCTATCTATCTATCTATTTACCTATCTATCTAGATAGATAGATATATTGTATTATTTCTGTTTCTCTTGAGAACCCTGACTAACTGAACTGTTTCTCATTATTATGTACACTGATCTCATTACATTCTTTCTGGATAAACTTTTTTGGGTATACTCTCTGCCATCATAAAGCTGATACAGGGTTATTGTGGGGGTTAAACAAAATACTTATGATGTTGTTATAGCAGAACCTGGCATACAGCAAGTACCCTAGAAGTAAGCAGAATAGCTTTCCTATGAGTATGTGCTTAGGGGAGAAAGGGGGTATTAATGAGCTCACTGTGGGCTGGCATTCAGTCAAGTGTGTACATGCTAGAAAAGCAAGGTACATGGCTGCACCTTGCCCCGGTCAGGGACTCACCCAACCGGCTCTTTCTTGGTCAAGGTCAGGTTGCGGTTGGGTCTGGCTTGGTTGATGGGGATGGTGCAACCCTGGAAGAAGCACAGGGTCATTATTGCTGGGCTCTCACCATTTTCCCTTTTGGTAACTGGGGCCCAGGAGAAACATGGCCTTGTCCAAGGACTAACTTCCCAGCTACACTGGTATGTAGGAGGCCAAAGACTCCAGCTGACACGTGCTGAGAGATGGCAGAGGGCACAGCTAGGAGGAGCAGAGCTCTGGCTCCACTTGGAGCCTAGCAGCCCCAAGGCAGGAAGCTGGTCCTGGTAGGAACAGGGACTATAGCTTTGATTTCTGGGAAGAGAAGTTGTGAGAAAGGTCTCAGAGGTCTGCTCCTGGAGCTATAAGGAGCTGCATTAGCTCAAGAGGCCCAGGACATGGAAACTGCAGTGGGAAGACACTGGGCAACAGAATGGAGGGCAGGCACTCCTTGTCATGGCATATCTTGGCCTCTTCTGCCCCTGATGGACAGGAGAGGAGCTGCAGAGCTCAAGTCTGTCCCTAGCACTGTGAGCCCCTCCTTCAATATGTGTCCCAGTGGACCTTAGGATGGGAGATGGAGGATTTTGGGCCTAGAATAGATACCAGAGACCCCAGGAAAGCAGAATGCTTTCTCCAGTTAGTGGCAAAAGAGTGTTAGAGAGACTCAAAGGAGCCCTGGTCAGCAGCCAGAGAGGATCTGGGCCTTGGAGCAACAGAGAACTGAACTCCAACACACGAATATGCCTGGAAACAAGCTGTGCCCCAGAGTCTCAAGATAAGGCCCAGCCCAGCTCACACCTTCCCTTGCCACTATAATTTGGATCTGGAAGGTTCCCCAAAGACTTGTGTTAAAAAGGCTGGTTCCAAGGCAGTGCTACTAGGAAGTGGTAGAAGCTTTAAGAGCTGGGGCCTAATAGCTCTAAGTCAGGCCAAGCGGGCGTGCCCTTCAGGGGGACTGCGGGGCCATGGTCCCTCAATCCATTTTGCTTCCTGACTACCCACAGTGAGCAGCTTTGCTCTGCTACGCACTCCAGCCATGATGTGCGGCCTCAGCACAGGCCCTGATCTGATTCTGAGCTAGAAACTCCGAAACTGTGAGCCAAAGCACCTTTTCTCTTTATAAGCTGATGATATCAGGACTTTCATATAATAACACAGATCTGACTAATACATTTGTGAAACCCTGTGAAGGAACCCACCTGGAATCCTCATCTGCACAAACGTGAACTAAGAAGTGGGTGTGGCTTTGAGCCATTTACTGTGGTACACAGT
This sequence comes from Fukomys damarensis, assembly GCF_012274545.1. Taxonomy (NCBI): domain Eukaryota; kingdom Metazoa; phylum Chordata; class Mammalia; order Rodentia; family Bathyergidae; genus Fukomys; species Fukomys damarensis. The sequence continues at coordinate 498,709 of NW_022900940.1, read as the reverse complement.
GGCCCTGTACGCGGCCCCTGGACTTCCTCTCTGTGACCCTGGCCCCATAAGAGCTCTCAGGGTGGGCTACGCCCAGGCCTCACCTGGATCTTGTCACACCACCCAGCAAAGTAGCGGAAGGTCTGGATAGACATGCCCACGTGAGTCTTCAGGGCTAGTGTGTAGACCGCACCTGCATCCAAGGCCTCAATGGTGGCTAGCTCTTCCTGGTGCTGCTCCATGAGATCTGCCAACCTGGAGAAGGACAAAAGGAGGAGTAGTAGGTGGGCTCAGAGATCACCATTCTTTCAAGGTCCTTCTTCACATAGTCAGTGGTCCCTCCTACCATGGCACTCCTGCCTCTACCACATTCAAGATGTGCTGACCTCAGTTTCCTCATCTGTACAATGGGACAATAATATTTACTTTACTGGATGGTCATCACTAGGATACCCTCTCCTTTCTTTTCCTTCCTTCTTCCCTTCCTGAAATATCTATGGACTGAATACTTTATAAACCCTCCCCCCATTACTCTGCACTCACTATGGACAGCAGAAAGACTGCCATCTCTAAAGGCCACCTTTCCTGTCATTGGACACCTTTGACTATGAAAAAACACATCTGCCTTTATACATACCAAGAAAACTGACTTCCATCTGAGAGCAAATTCCTAAGGCTGGCACCTCCAGAGATAGGGGTGATCCCCGGCCCCATGCTTAGGAATTGAAAAGGGAGAGATGCCTGGGAAGACCTGTTTACACAGCCTACTGTGAGTCTGTCTCTCTGCTGCTCAGTTACCCTCCCAGGTATCTGACAGACATGCTACTGAGGGCAGCCTGGGAGTTGTAAGATTCATCCCCCACTGATGGGAAGGTCTCAGTCTTTAACGGGGCAGGATAGAAGGGGAAAGGTGAGGACCACCGATCTGCAGCAGCCTTCATCTTGCAGATAGGCATACGGGTCCAGAGACAATGATTTCACCAAAGCTGGCTGGTCTGCCGTTCCTCTGTGCACGCAGATATCATGTGACCTAACACACCTAAGGTCTCCTCCTGCCCATACATCTGTGTCTGGCTGAAAAGCCCCAAGGTCCTGTCCTCACTTCATTCTGGTGCCCTAGCACTCTCATCCCTTCTTCCCCTCTCTTCTTCATCTCAGCCTTATACAGACACTCAGATGAGTCAGGCCTCCTGCCTCAGGATCTCTGGGAGCCAGACTGCAGTGAACTGGGGTGCTCAGCATCCATGTCCCTGGGAGATTCCATCCAACTGCCCTTCCTGGGGCATCTTGATCCAGCCTCTGTCTTGCTGAGCTGCAGCAGGGCCAGCCATAGGCACACCTCCTCCAAGGGGACCAGGAGTTTTCCCAGGGCAGGGACTCCAACACTTAGGTGCCCTTGGGCTCTTGAGTCATCTTTCCCCCCAGTCTCCATTTAGAGCCATGCTGCCATTGTGGTTTGGTAGGCATTAGGATGGCATGTGCCACCAGATGGCAGCACAGCGTCTTGGGGAAGGCTCACTGTGTACCCAGAAGGCTCCCCCAGGCTGCCTGGACATTAAAGTTTCACACTTCTGTCTGATCACCAGCTCTGGGGACCGTGAAGCCAATGTCTTCCCACAATGGATGGGTTCTCCACGAAGTCTGGAAACCTTGGCAGGCTGAGCATGCTCTATCTCTCTAGTCTTTGTCTGCCCTAACTCCACATTCTCAATTCTGTTTTACAAGCCATGAAGATCCCTCTCTCCAGGTCTCTGCTGCTGGGCTACCCTGGCATTTTTGACTTCTGGAACAGATACAAAAGCCATTCCGATTCTGAATGCAAGGCCAAGGAGGGTGCTCAAGGCTGACAAGTCAGGGTAGGACCACATCGAAATCAGCTCCACACTCTGGGAAGCTTGTTCAGTACCCTGAGAATAAAAGCCAGATGGCTCAGTTGGCGTTCTCTGACTCTGCCTGGCTTCTCTCCCCTGTACCCTCCCTGCTTTTGGAAACATCACTCCACTGTTTTGGGGGGTGTATGACTGCCCCTTCTCCCTCCTTGGGACTCAATGGTTTGAGGAGTACAGTACCTCTTGTCCAGGCTGTGGTCATCAGCTAGAGCAATCAAGCAGAAACATGAACAACTGCATCCCCCCCGCCATAGGAGCCCTGAGTCATTTGGCCCAGGCCAGTGCAGGTAAATTCTGTGCAAGGCTGGGGCTGATCATATGAATTGCGTCTTCCAGGCAACCCCTGTATCCCACATAAATCATAGGCTTCCTTTATACCTCCGCACCTCCACCTGGTACCTCTCTCCTAAGGCCACTTGTGTCTGCAGATGTCCATCCTACTTCTTAAATCCTTTCCTCCGAGAAGTGTTTTCTGAGCTTCTAGCTTCAGGCTAGGATCCTCCAGCCTGGTCAGCCTGGCATGATCTTTCCAGGCCCACCTCTCCTTCATTTTCCCAAGTCCCCAGGAAACAACACCTTTGTAGGAAAGGACACCCCCACCATGCCTGTGCTGAAGGTGTTGATGGCTACAGGTGGGTGCTGGGCTTTCACCTGTATAGGAGCCGGCCCCGGTCCCGCGCGCTGATCTTCCCCCACAGCCCATTCTCAAAGGCGTCCTTTGCTGCAGCCACTGCCTTGTCGACATCACTGACCTGGGCCAGGGATACCTGGCAGATGACCTGTGGGAGAGCAAAGCATGAAGAGTCCTCCCTGGGCTTGGTTTATAGAGACTCTCCCATAGCTTCCGCAACCTCCTCCTGAGGTCCCATCAGCAGAACCCCTAGGCACATGAGCAGGCTTAAAGGGAACACTTGGCCAAGGTGGGCCTGGGAGAGCTTATGTGTGAAAGGAAAGACCTATCTGTATTCTTCCCTCAGAAGGCATCTTCACATTCCCACAGAGACCGACAGGAGCAAGAGATCCAGCCTAAAGCTACAAGGCTCAATGTCAGCTGAGTATGATTCATTAACTTGGTGAATCCAGCCAGGAAATTCTGAAGTGAAATACACCAGACACTGGAAGTGACTGCGCCATGTGCTGGTGTCTGATCTGCCCCTGTTTGCCCACCCCGTTTCGGCCTTGATGGTCCCCCCATACACTACAGTGTAAGCTCTCTGGATGCAGCAAGGGGAATCAGCAGGGGTTGGGAGCTGCAGGAGTGAGGCTGGTACTTCCTTCATGGTCACCAGGAGCAGCATGGCCTCCCCATCCAAGACCCAGATGCCTTCCAGAAGGTCCTTTTCATACCATGTTCCTGACCTTCCAGTCCCAAGGGCCTCACACCACCCTATCTGTCCCTCTTCCCTGCCTATCCTTTTGGAAATTGCTCTTCCTTTAAGCCCTTTTCAAATTATCTATTTTGAGTGTGCTCTATTTTTCACAAGGATTAAGTGCTACTACAGAACAGGGCAGGACAGAAGATCATCCATATGCGTCCATAAAAGCAAGTCCTGTCTCATGAGTCATACGGTGTGTGTATTGGGCCATGACACTAAGAGAGTCACTGGCAAGAACGTCTGGCTAATGCAGGATTCCATACAAGTAAGAATTTCCTGATGGTGGGTATATGAATATTAGCACGCTGGAGTCTCAAACCAGGTCCCCCACTGCTGCATATGGAAGGGAGGCAATGTCTCATTTCTTCTACCAGAGCTTTAACCCTGTTTTCAGTGCTTGAAGCAGATTCAAGTCCCTTTGTAGTCCTCCTGCCTCCTCCTACTTCCTCTTCTTATCGTCCCACTCTACTCCATTCCTGTCCTTATAAAACTGCATATCCAACAGCGGCCCCTGGCTGGGACCTAGGTGGGGGAGGAGGAGACTGGGGACACAGGAGAGGAGGGGATTATGCTACCACTCACGCTTCCATCTGTGGGGTTGATGGTATCGTAGGTCTTGGCACCCTCAGCATCCACAAACATGCCCCCAATGAAGAGCTGGTGCGGCATGCAGAGGGTCAGCCTCTTCACTGTCTTCTCCACCTGTGAGGGGAGGCACAGACGCAGTGTGGGTCTCTCTCACATGGAAGCAGTGGTGAGCACCCACACAGGGACACATGCATGCACAACCAGGGGCTGAGGCTGTGGGAATTGTCCTACAGGAAAGCTCTGTGGCAGGTGAGGGATAAGAAGAGACAAACAGCACCGGCTCTGCGGTACAGTGCCTGGATTGGAACCCTCAGGCTGATTATACAGCCTCCTTTGTGGGGCTGGGGGATTCTCAGAATCCACATTCTGTGCTTTGAGGGGCAAAGTCCTTGAAGCCACCAGAAATGCCACCCACCACTCCACCACTCCTTTCTCTACAGAGCTACAATTCCACATTGAACACAAGAGTCCCTGGGATCACCCCCCAACCCCGCACACTGCCAATTTGTTAATCAATTGTTTGCCTACTCATTATCTCTAGGGCAATGTAGGGTCCACCTTGGCCACCTGTACTTTATGTACTTTTGTTCCAAGCCACCGACAAAGTAAGTTACCCAAAGCTCATTCTGTTGGGAGCTGGTGTACCTACCACGACACCCCAAAGTGAGACTTTTTTCAAGAGTTTATTTAAAAGATAGATTTGGGATGACTTATCACATTTTCATTAACACAAGGTGAAGGTACAGGATCAACTATTTTCCTTAGTGGGAACTAAAAGTCTCATTTTACTTCTGATCTCATGTCTTGAATTTGACTCATGACTGAGCATTAGACAGCAATATCCTCTACAGAGTTTACCCAACTGCCCTGACACCTTGGGCTATCCAGGGCACCAGGGAGATCCTGGCTTCCAGAGAGTATAGCCAGCCCTATGTGTCACTGTGGATCCAGAGATGCAGATGCCTCAGGGTATATAGGTCCATGCCCATCCAGAGGGGCCCAGCACTTACATAGTCAATGACACACTCGTTCTCTTCATCCTCTCCTCTCAGCTTCCTCACTAAGAGCTGGATGAAGTCCCCAAAGGTGGTCGCCATGTAAACATCTTCATTTTCTAACTCCAGGCCATCACACAGCTCTTTCACTTCCTCCACTAGTCTGGAGAGAGGAAATGGAGCATGGAGAGCATGGGTAGAGGCCTTGAAGACCTGCGTGAGTCCAATGGCAGAGGAAGTGGTTTCAAAAAGTTACCCAGATCAGTGCCTTAATCTGAGCATTCTGTGTGTGGCCATCAGCCCAGAACTGGAATTAAGAGCCCATGTTGTAGAATCAGAAGGCTTCACACTCTCACTCATTACTTATCAATTTGTGACTTTGGGTAAAGGACTAAAACCTCTATGTCTTAGTTTCTTCATTTAGAAAGCAAGAATAATAACCTCTCTACTATTTTGTAATGAGTAAATGAGACAACCCACCTATTAATAATAAAACTAATAGAAAATCAATAACAATCTTTAAAAGGCACTTGAGAATGAAAAGACAAGCCGTAGCTTGGGAGAAAATAGTTCCAACTAACAAATCTGATGAAAGACCTCACATTCAGAATGTGTAAAGAACTTTCCAAACTCAATCCTAGGGTAGTGAACAACCCAGTTAGAAATGGGTAAAAGACTGAATAGATGTTTTATCAAAGAAGAAATACAATGGTAAACAAGAATATGACAAGATACTCAAAGTCATTAGGCATTACGGGAATGCAAATTAAAGACATAATGACATAGTTACATACTTATTAGAATATTTAAAATGAAAAAGCCTGGACTGAAGATGTAGGTCAGTGGTACAGTGCATTCTTTGCATGCACAAGGCCCTGGGTTTGATCCTCAGCATCACAGGAGAGGGAGAGAGAGAGAGGGAGAGGGAGAGGGAAAGGGAAGGGGAAAGGGAGAGAGAGACAGGAAGACACAGAGAAAAAAATAGAAACAGTCAGAGACAGAAAGACTATCTTGTTAGGGCTGAGATTGAAATGTTCCCCAAAGTCTCATGCTTTTGGAAGTGATTGGCTCATGGGGGAGCAACACTCGTCCCTGGATTTATCTATTGATGAGTTCATAGCTGGATGTGCTGCTAAGAGATGGGGCCAGCTGGAGGATATGGGTCACTGAGGGTGTGTCTGCCTTTGGAGGGTAGAATTGGCCCACCATGAACCAAAACCTTTGAAATTTTGAGACAAATACAGTGGTGTTCATTTTATGACCTTAATTTGTTTTATGATTTTGGAGAAGATGGCTGCTTGCGTTTATGTGGAAAAGACGGCCATGGTCACGTTTGTCACCTGACGTAGAGTTTGCAAATGGAAGCCAAATTTTGCTGAAGACTTTTTTGTTTGAGAACCAAATTGTTTGCAAACAGAAGTGTTTGTGAACCATGGTAAAAGATTTGATTATTGTAAACCACTTCATACTTTAAGTTGTGTATGTCACGCATTTTATCTCAGCAGTGGGATTGCTGACCAATACACATACCAAATACTGGTAAAGATTCAGAGCAACTGAGCAACTGGAACTTTCCTACACTGTTTGAGTAGATGCAGATGATACAACTGCTTTGTAAAGCAGTCTGTCATTTCTATTATTTTGGTACTGGGAATCAAACTTGGAACCTTGCACTTATGAGGCAGGCAGCAGAACCCCTGAGCTAAATCCCCGGCCCAATTTGGTATTTCTTAAAAGTTAAATGTAAAAGACAGAGTGGCCATGGTAACAGGGATGGAGGTTTTGCATGGGCTCAGCAACACAGATTCCCACTCATCGAGACTGATCTGGCTAGAGCCTCTGCTGAATGCCCAATATACCAGCAGCAAAGGCCAACATTGAGTCTCTACTCTGGCACTATTCCCTGGGGTGATCAACCTGTGATCTGGAGGCAGGTTGATTCTATTGGACCACTTCTACCATGGAGAGGACAGCAGTTTGTCCTCACCACAGTAGACGCTTATTCTGGATACGGATTTGCCTTCCTCGCATGCAGTGCTGTGCCAAAACTACCATCCGTTGACTTCTACAATGCCCCATCCATTGTGGAATTCCACAGAGCGTTGTCTCTAACCAAGGAACACATTATGTGGCCAAACAAGTGAGACAATAGGCTCATGCGCGTGGAATTCATGGGTCTTACCATGTTCCTCAGCACCCAGAGCCAGCTGGATAGATAGAAAGGTGGAAGGGTCTTTTGAAAACACAGTGACAGTGCTAGGTAGGTGGCAAGAGCTTGCTTGCAGAGCTTGGGTTAGGTTCTTCAAAGGGCATCTGTGCTTTGAATCAGCATCCATTATATGGTGCTGTTTCTCAAATATCCAGGATTCATGGGTCCAGGAATCAAGGAGAAGAAGTGGGAACGGTACCTCTCCACCATTATCCACAGTGATCCACTAGCGAAATTTTTGCTTCCTGTTTCCAAGACCTCATCCTTTGCTGACTTAGAAGTCTTAGTCCCTGAGTGGGTAAGGCTTATACCACGAAGCACAACAATGATGTCATTGAACTAGAAGCTAGATTTTCCCCTAGTTGTTTGGCCTTTTCATGCCTCTGAGTAAATGAGCTAAAAAGGGAGTTCCCATGTTGGCGGGGGTTAATTGACCCATACTATCAAAGGGAAATTAGACTATTACTCCACGATGGAGGAAAAGAAGAAAATCCTCGGAATGCAGGAGGTCTCGTAGGGCATCTCGTACTGTTATCAGGCCCTGTTATTAAAGTCAATGGGAAACTACAATTACCCAATCCAGGCAAGAGGACAAATGGTCCAGAACCTTCAGGAATGAAGGTATGGGTCACCTCACCAGGGAAAGATCCAAGACCTGCTGAGGTGCTTGCTGAAGGCCAAGGGAATACAGAATGCATAGAAGAAGGTAGTTCTAAATACCAGCTCCAGCCCTATGGTCCGCTACAGAAACAAAGATGGAAATTGTCATAGCTCTCTCCTAACGTGCTTTCTATGTGTATCATGATGATAGACTTAATATTAGCTTAGAAGGGCTGTTAAATCTATTTGTAATGTTCAAGTTATCCAAAGAAAACTCACCTTCTATTTTGGGAGGGAAGTAGTGGACTTCTGTTTGTACACAGTATAGTTATAACATGTTGAGCATGACTATGAACTTGCCTTTGTATCTGGAGACCACGGTTTAAAGAAACGTGTCTGGTTGTCAAGTTGACAAGGCTTAGATTGTGATAGTTAATTGACTATGTCAACTTGAGTAAGAAATGCCTCACTAAATTGGATCAGCATAGTTCTTGGTGTGGCAGAGGGGATTTTCAGAAGACAGACCCACGCTGGATAGGCTTGTCTCCTGAATGGTGTGAAAGGCAAATGAAGAAGGAAGGTGTGCTTCTGTTTCTTCGGAGGAGCTCCAGTCTTCACATTCACCTCGGACATTACCTCCTGATTTCCAGGGCAGACTCTTCAGCCTTCCATCGTAGATCCTCTGGCCTCCTGTCGCAGACTCACCAGGATGCTACACTGAACTCCAGGCCTTCACCTAGATTCTTCAGATCTCCAGAGCAGACAGACCTTTTGCACTCTTCCACACCTGACTTTGTGGGCAGCCAGTGTAAACCAATCTTGTAAATTTTATATATTTGTATGTCTTGCATTTAGTCTATTTCTTTAATAAGCACTGACTGATACATCTGGGTAGAAGAGCACGGTAGGAAGTTCTAGAAACATATTCTCTCCTAAACAACTATTGAATGGATAAGAACTATCTGAATGGTACATTTGAGAGCTCTAGAGTTTAGTTTTGTTAGTCGGTTAGTTTGCAATACTGGGTGATTGAACCAGGTGCACTCTACACCTAGTTACATCCCAGCCCTTTTCATTTTTTATTCTGCAATAAGGCCTTACAATGTTGACTAGATGGGACTCTAACTTACAGTCCTTCTGCCTCAGCCTCCCAGAATGCTAAAATGACATGGATGTACCACTGCAATCAGCTGATTATAATAAAATGCTTGCAGCAACTGGGTGAAGCATGACGAAGAGGCTGGTAAATGTTGGTAAGTTTCAGTGAATTTCAGCTTTTTATGAGGCATCAACTTCCCCCTCCAAACATCTCATCGCCACAAGAAGGTCGTGGAAATGCTGGGCATATTCCTGATCCAGCTTGCTGAAGCCAGAGAGAACAATAAGAACCTTGTTCTCCAAATGCCACAGCTGTGTTCTGAGCACTAATGTTGCATTTGATGGCTGAGAGGCTGGCACAAAGGCCGAGACGTAATGAAAATATAGTTAGTGTTTCAAAAAATTATTACAGTAAAAGGCATTGCCATTAATCTGACTCAAAATACTCCCCTTTGCTTCAAACAAATTTAAAATTCTTGCCACTTTCTGAAGCAGCTCGGGAAGTCCTCTTTCATGAGAGTGGGGCTGTCTCAGCTCCCTTGATGCCCTGACTCAATTCACAATGTTCACTTTTCCTAGTCATTTACAGCCTGAAGTTTCATGGTGCCAGATCTGGTGGGTAGGATGAACTTCGACCTATTTTAATGTTTTCACGAGCCTGCCTTTCTGTGGGATGGCACTGGTGAAAGCAATCACACATCATAAAGACACTCACAGGAGAGGTCTTCCATAGCTGCTTGGGAAAGTGCCAAGAAAAACAGGATAAGTGTGTTTGAAGCAATGGAGTTTGTCTTGTACTGTAAGAAAAATATAAACTTTTATAAATCTAAATATTCACTGTGCATTTTAATTGCACTTCGTAGCTCCCAGGAAATTTAAAGGGCTCATTATTCCTCCTCCCCTTTGGGAGTCAGACATTTATGGAAATCTCTGTCCCGTCACTGGGTAACTGCAAAGAAATGGAACAGAACCTTCAATGATCACATAAAACAAGGAATATGTGCCTTGCAAAAATAGTTTTGCAAAGTCACAAACAGATGGCCCTAGACTTCAAAAGTAAAACTGAGCAATCCCCAAGTAAAGGGAGAATTAGGTTTTCAGAATTATCACAACATAACATTGCAGATGTCCAGTTTTGAGCAACAAGTGAGGAAAAGAGGACAGCAGAACCCATTTTTATGAAGAGCAGAATTTGAAAGACGATCTCTCTCCAAGGAAGACAAGTTCCTGGAATTTTTAGTCAAAGATGTTCAATCAATCGGCTCAAATACGTTTAATGAGCTAAAGAAAACCACGTGCAAAGAACTAAAAGAAATCAATATAATGATGTGTGAACAAAATTGGAAAACCAATAAATGTTACAATAAGAAACAAACAGAAATGTTTGTGCTGACAGAGACAATAACTGAAACAGACACTCACTAGAGACATTCAGCAGCAAATCTGAGCAATCAAAAGAAAGGACGAGTAGACTGGAAGTTATGTAGTTTTAAGAGCAGAAAGAAAAAAGAAAGAAGAAAAATAACAAAGCCTCAGAGAACATGCCAAGATACTCATTTAAGCACTCCCAGAGGAGAAAACACAGAAAAAAAAATCTGAAGAAATAATGGTTCAAAAATTCCCCAGTCTGAGGAAATACATGAGTTTGCCCTCATACAGGATAAACTCAAAAGGGTTTATACGGAGACATACTGTAGTCAACTTGCTGAAACTCTGAGATAAAGGAAAGCAGCAAGCGAGAAGTTACAGGGTATGCAAGAGTTCTCCAGTAAAACCAAGAGCTAATTTCCCTTAAAATACCATAGAGGTCAGAAGGTAAGAAGATGACATATTTAAAGTTGTGAAAGAAGAAAAAAAATAATTTTATACCTATTGAAACTATTTTTCAGGTTGAGGCAGGAGGATTGCAAGTTCAACCCCAGCCTGGGCAACTTAGTGAAACCCTGTTTCAAAATAAAAAATAAAAAAGGGCTAAAGACATAGCCCAATACAAAGGCTCTGGTTCATTTCTTAGGTTGCTGTAAGTTTAAAAAGTTAATTGTAATATCCAAGGTAACAAATAAGAAATAACTAAAAATATACAGTGAAAGAATAAAAAAAGAAAAGAAAAGTGGTATACTGTAAAAAAATCACTAGATAAAAAGGTAGTATAAGAAAACAGATAAGTGGAAAAAGTCCATCTTTATCAATAATAAAATGAAAATGGATTAAGTTCTACTGTTAAAAGGCATAAATTGGATGAGTGGCTAAAAAAATAGCAACAAACAGCATGCTGCCAGAGACTTTAGGCACAAGGACACAAAAATAATTGGAAGTAAAAAAAATGAAGAAGATATTCCATGCAAATAATCACTAAAATAGAACTGTGGTGGCTATATTATTATCATACAAAATAGAGTTTACATCCAACAAGATTACAAAGATTGACAAGACTGGAAGGAGAAATAGACATACCTATAATAATATTCGGAGATTAGATTCCCAACTTGGATTAATGGAAAGAACAGCCAGACCGAAGATAAATAAGAAACTACAACACTTTAATAACACTACAAACCGTACACAAAACACCCCACTCAAGAAGACTGGGCCATACATTCTTCTCACATGTACGTGGAATATTCTCCAGGATAAATCAATTATTAGGTCACATAATAAATCAATAAATCAAGAAGGATTGAACTTTATATATATGCATTCTAATAACAATGAGCAGTGGAAGCCAATAACATAAGAAAAAATAGAAAATTCACAAATATACAAGAATTAAATACCTATCTTTCTTTTTGCCTAGCACTGGGGAAGGCCTTGCATGTGGTGGGCAAGTATTCTAACACTAGGATACAGTCCAAGTATAAACTGAAAACTGTATAAACTGTCAGCCACAATAACCTCTTCTTCCTTAACTTGTGTGTGTTGGGCATTTTGTTCCAGCAACAAAGAAAGTAAGACACTGATCTCACAGTTCTGGAGATTTAAGAGCAAGGCAACAAATCCTGCTCAGTTCTAATGAGGTCTCATAGCAGATAGCATTACAAGGGTGGGAGCTCATGTGAAAGAGATCATGTGGTGAGACAAAAAGTCACAGACCAAGGAGGGGTCAACTTTGCTTCCCCTGTAGCAACCCAGGCACATAGGAACTAACCAGAACCCCACAAGAATTACAGTAACCCTTCCTAAGGGTGCTGTCCCCAGTAATCTAAACATCTTCTATTAGGTCCCACTTCTTAAAGGCCCCACACCTGCCAGCATCACCACAGTGACGACCAAGCTTGTAGCACATGAACTGTGGTGGACACATCCATACTATAGTAATGACGATACTAGTCAAGTGTTCTATAGTTTTGATGCCATTTCTATTAAAATTCCAATACTGTTTTTCCTCAGAAATTACAAATCCTACCTTAAAAATTCTATGCATTCTCATGGGGCCAAGAACAGTCAAAACAATCTTGAAACAGAATAAAGCTGGAGACCTCCTATTGCCTGATTTCAAAATATAATCAAATTAGTATGGTTCTGCTATAAAGACAGATATGTAGACCAATGAATAAAATTGAGAGCCAAGAAACAAACCCATACAAGAGTGCCAAGAACACAAGATGGGGGAATGACAACCTCTTCAACAAACAGTGTGGGACAAACTGGATATCCACATGCAAAAGAATTAAATTGAACCTTTATTTTGTACTACACACAAAACAGTCAACTCAAAATGGATGAAAGACTTAGAGTAAGACAGGAATCTATAAATTTCATAGAAGGAAACAGAGGAAAAGCTGTGACACTGTCCTTGGCAGTGATATTTTGGAAATGACACCAAAAAGGACAGACAACAAAAGATAGCTGAGAATGTAGCTCAGTGATAGACTACTCGCCTAATATGTGCAAGGCCCTGGGTTCAATCCCCAGCACTACTACCAGAAGGAAGGAGGAGAGGAAGGAGGAGGAGAAGGAGGAGGAGGAGGAGAAAAAGGAGGAGAAGGAGGAGAAGGAGGAGAAAAAGAAGAAGGGGAAGAAGAAGAAATACAAGGGAGACTAGATCAAACTGAAGGGCAACCTATGGAATGAGAGAAAATGCTTTTAAACCATATATTTGGTAAGAGGTTACATAGAACATTCTTAAAGCTCATTAGTAAACAGCAAAACAAAACAAATGCAATGCAATTTAAAAATGAGCAAAATGTTTAAATAGACATTTTTCCAAAGGAGACACACAACTGACGAACAGATATATGAGCAGATTTTCAAACATCATTGATCATCTGGGAAGAACAAATTAAAATCTCAAGGAGATATAGCATCATCCTTGTTAGGATGACCATTATTTAAATGTAAGGGATAGAAAAAGCAAGGGAGAGAGGCAGGGTGTTGTGGTGCACACCTGTAATCTCAGCACTCCGGAGGCTGAGGCAGGAGGATCGCTGTGAGTTCAAGACCAGCCTGGGCTACATAGTGAGTTCCAGGTCAGTCTCAACTACATAGTGAGACCCTTTCTCAAAAAGCAAACAAACAAACAAACAAACAAACAAAAAATGGTAAGGGAGAGAAAGGAGGGAGGAATGGAAGGAAGGCAGATGTTGGCAAGAATATGGGGAAACTGGAACCCTGTGGAGGGAATGCAAAATAGTTCAGCTTAAAGGGGAACAGTGTGGAGGCTCTTCAAAAAATTAAAATTAGATATACAATGTGATTTAGCAATTCCACTTCTGGGCATATATCTAAAAGAATGGCAACTGGGGTCTTGACTGCCCACGCCCTTCTACATTCATCATAGCCTAATGGTGGGAACAACACAGATCTCCATCTCCAAATAGATGAATGAATAAAGGAAACTGTGCTATCTATCTATCTATCTATCTAAAATGAATATTATTCATCCACAAAAGGAAGAAAATGCTATCCTATGCCACAACATGGGTAACCTTTGAGAACATTGTATTAAGTGCAAAAAGCCAGTCACAGAAAGACAAATACTACGTAATTCCACCCTAACCCTAACACTAACACTAAGTATCTAAAATAGTCAAACTTGTCAAAGCAGAAAGCACAATGTTGTTCCTAGAACAGGGCAATGAACAAGGGAATTGTTCAATGTACAGAAAGTTTCACTCATGCAAGAAAATGTTCTAGAGACATCTATAGTTCACAATAATTGAATGTACTTAAAATTATTAAGATTATGAGTTGTGATTGACAAATATGATAAAAATTTTAATTTAAAAAAATTTCTAGCAAAAAAACACGTGACCACTAACCTCCCTCCCTAGTACTTTCCCTCATTTGGAGCATGATTATTCCATCGTTCTCGCCACCCTCTGAAGTAGTCCTGGAAGTCTTTCACAGCTTCCCTGGAACTCTTGCATGCTACCACTCACATCTGCTGTCCTACTACTGTTTCTATATCCTCTGAAGCAACCAAGCCACGGAGCCCTGCTGAGTGATTCTCTGAAATTTTTCTCCATACAATACCTTCCTTCTTAATTTTTCACATGAATATTCCTCCACTGAAGCTCCGCAGAATTTCATTTGGCCCTTTTGAAGGATAAAAAAACTCACATATGGCAGATAGCTTTTTTTTTTTTTGCCTTCACAGTATCTACTTCCCCTGGTTCTTGTAAAAACATTTACACTTTCTAAGGGAGCAACCTCATCCCTCTTTTCCTGAGATGTGGGCTCAACCCTTGGCCCCAAGAGTGGTCCTATACTGAATCTTGGCCAATCAGAACATGTAATTTCTTGGCCTATGATTGGTTCTTATAGGGGCACATCATTCCACAGAACAAGTACAATTCAAATCTAGAACTTATATTGAAACTGTCAGGAAAGCAAATCTCCTTTTCACTAGAAAAAAAGATAAGAAGTTAGACTGGAACAACTGTGCAGCCCTCTTATCATGGTGAGAAATCCTGTCTGAAAATGAATCCAACCCCAAGGTAACAGGTGGTGATAATGTTAATAACATCATTTAAATCTTTAGCATAGTCACTTATGTGTAAAGAAAGCTGGCCATAGATTTTTTTTTTTCTTAACCAATTTGAGGTAAGTTACCCTTTTTCATAAGCAAAATACTAATACATGCTGCACCTTTCCCTTTATATAAAGTTAGAACTTATCTCTGTTAAATGGCAAACAGGACAATGCCTATGAAGTTGAAAGATAGGTAAACTAATCTAAGATGATACATTATTTTTGGGGAATGGGGAAAATGCACAGAAAGGCAGGGAGCTGATGCTTCCAGTGTAATTAAAGTGCAGTTTACATGAGCTAAGTCAAAGCTAACTGAGCTGTTCACTTAAGATACGTGTATCTTACTATATATAAGCAATTTGTTTGTTTGCTTATTTATTTATGCTGAGCCAAGAGCTGAACCTCAGGGTTTTGGGCATGCAGGCAAGCGCTCTACCACTGACCTGCACCCTCAACCCTACTTTAATTTTAAAATATTGCAATCGGGATTCCCTTACCTTACTTCCCTGCAATCCTCCCCTACACGTTCACATAACCTGAGGGTTCCCAAATGCTAAATTCACCTCCTTAGCCCCTAACCAGGGCATTTAGTCTTGTGGACATTTTAAGATAGCCGCAGATTCTCTAATCTCCTTCTTGAGGGATAGGCCTTAGTCTCCTACCCCACTGGACTGTGACTGTTGAAACTAATCTGGTCAGTAGCCCTGGTGAGGCAGGGCTTTTCTGGATTAGTGGATTTGTGTTGCTTGGCTGCACCCATGCTGTCTCAGAACTGCGAGCCACTGTGTAGAAGTCCAATCCACCATAAAGAGGAAACCACTTGTCAGTGCCAGCCCTCCTTGCCTGGGTGACACGTGGCAATGAAAAGTCACCTTGGGTTGGACATCCCTGCCTCACTGTCCCAGCTCCATTAGGCTTTGAGGGCCTGTGGACAGGGGCCCTTTCCGGTTACCAGGCCGACATTAAATATCAGCAAAAGAGTGGTTGTTTCCTGGTGCTCAGTTTTGCAGCAATTTATGACCCAGCCACCAACCCCTGGGATGGAACCCCTCTGCCTCTGGCCTTACCTGACAACATCCACGGAGGCAGCCCCTGACTTGAAGAAATCCGTGGAGTCTTCAATGTCTGGCACACTGGGGAGGATCCTCTGCCAAGCACTCTGGAAAACAAGGCCCTATGGGGTGCCTGGGAGCTGGACTGCTCTGTGACAGTAGCCCCTGGTGCACTCACTGATGGCTGGGGGCCAGGCTAGCCTCTCTGTCCACTCCAAGATGCCAGGGGGCGTGGTCACTTTGGGGAGGAAGCCTAAGCCACAGTAGCCCGGCACACCCTGAAAAGCAGGCTGCTGTTCTTGTGTGAAGTTCACCTGGACTGCCTACTTCTCAAGGGTC
The DNA here is from genome assembly GCF_012274545.1 of Fukomys damarensis. Taxonomy (NCBI): domain Eukaryota; kingdom Metazoa; phylum Chordata; class Mammalia; order Rodentia; family Bathyergidae; genus Fukomys; species Fukomys damarensis. Next base: position 482,614 of record NW_022900940.1, on the reverse strand, counting down.
CCTGTGGCCATCTAGACAGGAGGAAGATGGTTAGGGAACACGAGGGCAGGACTCAGCCACTCCTGACCACCTACTTCACATGGTCTCTGGATTGTAGTGCCCCTAGCACAACACAGACTTGAGTGTTTCAGCATGGGGATGGGTTGGGGTGTGAACCAAATATAATGATTGGCTCAGGGGCCTGGGCCTTGTACTCACTGAGATCCAACATGCTCAGTGCCCCTCTCCCCTGGGGCCTGCGAGAGGCAGCATGCACCAGCCTACCGGCCTTGTGGATGAGTGGAGAGAGGCTAGTGAAAGCTCAGTAGTCAGCACCTGCCCACTCACCCAATGATTTGGGCCACACAGCAGGTCAGAATGGGATAATTGTTCTTTGGGTAGACTTCCAGCCAGGAAAAGTAGAACAGGAGGGAAAGAACAGGAGAATGAAAGAACTCCCACTAAATTGGTTAGGAAAAGGTCTGTAATTCAGGTTAGCATGATCTGAACCACAGCCCCAGTAGAATTTTTTAAAAACAGATATTTAAATTGTTTGGCTTTCCAAACAATTGTAAGGAAGTTGCTGGCATTCTGTGCCTCTGGGACCATGTAGCACCTATTATCTAGCCCTTGCAATGTCCTCTGCCTCAGTGTCATGACACCCACAGTCACCAGCTGTGGCTTGACTTTGGCTCTCTCCATTATGGCTCCTGGGCTCTGGCTTCCATATTCTCCTGAGATGATTCCCCAAACACAAGGAAGTCCCTACCCTCCCAACACCGTGGCATTTGCTGTTACTTCTGCCATGAAGGGCTCCCCTCAATCTTCTTTTTTTCCATGAAGGTCTCAGCTCTAAGTCCCCTCAGAGGAAACTTCTCTGACTCCCCTTTCTATCAACTGAGCTCAAGCTTCAAGAGACTGCTTTCTTACCACCCCATCATTTTTACTACGAACACTTATAACAAACTTATTGCATTCATCTGTTTGGCTAAGTGTGGACCTCTTCCCTTTGAGAAGGTAAGCTTCATATTAGTCAGTGCCTGGCATCTGGGAGGGGCTCAGTGTTTCTATAGTAAGAAAGAATATTTTCCAACATATAAGATTGGTCTTACAGGTTTTCTATTTCAAATGGAGTGAAGGTGATACTCATTCAGCAGAAATCATACACAGAATTTTTGAATTTGGATCTCTTTCCAGAATGGTAATATGCAGTCTGATCCTCTCTCATGATGTTCTCTGTCAGTCCCCGTCACAAAGAGAAACAACTGGCACTCCGCAGTGTGCTTGCTGATAGGCTAGGATGTTCAACAGGTTAGGCATATTTGATGCATTTCCACAGTATGGTATTTTCCACTTAGGATGGGTTTATTAGGAAGTACCCCATCATAATTTGTAGTTAATTACATGACGAATTGAAAGGATGAATGACTGAAAATACATCCAGCATCGTCCATTCGATAAGGCTCAATATCATGAATGACTTCTAGGGAGAGGCAGATGGATTGAGGGAGCAGGAAGGGCCAAGAGCATTGACCAGCGCCTGAATTTTAGATTGAGGAGACTGAGTATCAGAGAGGGAAGAACCCTCAGTATCACGTGGTAGCAAAGGTCGATGGGATCTCAGGTTTGTCTGATCCCAAAGCCCATTCATAGCCCAGGGTATTCCCTCTGGGCAGCTTCCCTGGACAAATTCTACTGAGCACATTCTCATCACAGGCCATGAGCTTGGTCTCTGACTCACCTAGTCCAGGATTTCTTTTTCATTTATTTAATACTGAAAATGAATTTCTAGAAGAGTCAGACACCCAGTTCTTGAAATCCCAGAGCTATAGTTACAAAGGAAGGAGGGGCACAAGGACATCAGAAAGCCCTGAGACAGGACAGGACCAATTTTGTCTTGGGGTCAGCACATACATGCTACAGAATGTAACTCACAAAGCACACATGGAGCACACGACCTGCCCAACCAGACAGCAGACCAGAAGATGCTGCTTACCCGCACAGCCTCAGCAGTGACCACCTCTGCCTCTGTCAATTCGAGGGCGCTACTGGCTGCTCCCTTGAAGAAGTGTGCAGCTGGGATCATCTTGCCATCCTCCAGCTGTATGTTCTTCACCAGTAGCTGAAAAATCAAGGATTTCACAGTTGCTAATTTAGGCTGAGGCAGGATGAGAGTGGTTCAGCCAGGGTACCATGCTTGGCATTCCATACGTTGAAATCAGTCCTTATGACCAGGAGGGAGCAGGCAGTCCCAGATGAGAGGAGCTCAGAGCCAGGAAGACACTATTCAAAGGATGTAGGGAAAACTGAAGAGCTTGTGCCCTTCTTTGATTCTCAGTTTTGTCACCCACTTTAACACACTCTCACTGTCCTTTTAAGTATAATTAATTCATTATCTCTATAAAAAGGATGCCTGCTCATAAAAAAACAAGAAACTCAAGAACTACTTTTAGAGTCAATCAAGAAAGCAATCAATCACCCAACAGCTCCTAGAAAGCCCATGGAGGTACTTGTCTGGAACACAGAAGTGGAAAGATGAAAAGACCATACCAAGAATCTAGTGAGCCTTCTAGTTTGCATCTTGAGAGACTGCACTTCAGGCAGGGCCCTCACTGGTCCACATCCAGCCTTGGACGTATGATTAGCCTGGGCACCTGATGTGAACTGTAAAGGCTGCAGAAAGTGGCTGTAAAATATTCTTACATCTGCCTCAGATTTACTGAATTTGGTAATATAATAATATGAATTGTTTGGGGCCTGTCTGCTTATAAATATTTGTTCAATAAGTATCTTTGTTAAGGGACAGGAAAAATACAGAAAATGAGTCCTAGGAACTCAGAGCAGGCTTCTCATCTGTTTGATGAGTGGCGCTATATGAATGGTACACTCTATACATGCCCTGACAGCTAGGAAGCAGGGTTCTCCATCTGACCTCCACCCTCCTGTCTTCAGAAATGCTTTGGAAGTGGTAAGAGCCTCCATACATGGCACTGCAGTAGAGGAGATTTAATGGACATTGACACATATATATAGAGAGATAGATTAACTGTGATTAGCCTAGATCTTATTTTAACTTGGTCTTAAATACCAAGTGGGAAAGTATAAACCAAAATAATTAGAGTACTAGTAATATGAAAACGAAAAAGCTATGCTGTGTATGAAAAGGACCTCTAAGCCCCATACAGACCATATATATGGAGCAGCACCTCCCTGGATCTGGGTGGTTGGGCCCTGACCAACTCCACACTTGTGGATTCTGTGCCATGGGTGTGGCCATCTGCCAGCTCTGAGCCAGCTCTCTGTCTCGTTTGTTTCCTCTTGAATGGGTAACAGATGTCCCAACTCGATCATGGACAAGGCCAGTGTCCGGGGACAGAATGACACAGCAAGCTGCTGCCATCAGAGATAATGCAGCAAGCCTCTACCTGGTCACAACCATCTCTCAAGTCTAAGCCAGAGCTATATTTTGACTGCTCTTGGCATTGGGCAGGAGGGGTACAGACTAACTGACTAACTTGATCCTGGACAAGGCCAAAGCCCAGGGAGAGAAGGTAAGCCTGGAGAGCCAACAGACATGGGGAGAAAGTGCAGACTTGGCCAGCGGCTTTGGGAATTCCAGTGTTACCCCCCCCCAAGTGACTGGGTGAGTGACAACCCAGGAAGACCACCAGGAAGAGAATATGGGTGAGACAAAGACCTCCCTGAGAAGTTTAAGCTTGGGCCAGGAGGGACAAGTCCCTGTCCTCCATAGTGAGAAACTAGGTCAAGCAAGTGTTAACATGAAGTCCAACAGTCTGCTTAAACCTCTGTTCACAGCCTATACCCAGCAGAGACTGGAGGAATGATAGCTGTCTGTATCTACCAGTGTGAGCAAGGATATGCCTGAGCTTGGATAGTTATCACAGTTGGAGGTGAATGGATAGAGTGAACGCTGTCCTAATGCTAGGAAAAGATTGCAAATTCTGGAAAGAAACTATTCATTCAAAACACAGAGGATGTTTTAGCAATTTTTTTTTTCTTTTTTGGTACAAGGGATTGAACTCGGGTCTTTGCGCTTGCAAGGCAGGCCACCGAACTGCTGAGCTAAATTCCCGGCCCCACAGAGGATGTTTTGAAAAACTAAATCTTTTCTTTATTTTTAACTTGTTTACTATTGATCTTTTATTATTTTTGGAGGGGCTTGGAGTTTTTCTCCTTTTTTCTTTTTAACTTGAAAAAATCTTTCATTTCCTGTATTTTGTTCTCTCTTTTTCTTTTTTGTTCTTTTCTGTGATTGTTTTCTGATACTATTAATTTCTTTTTACTCCTCAATGGGATCCCCTATCTCACTTTTCTCTCCTTCTAATCTTCCATTGATTATATTACAATGATTATTCAAATGTTACATTTTGCATTCTCCAGTTCCCCATACCTCTCTACTATTACTAGCATAACTATATGCTTTATGAATCTTTAGATAGCTAGTTAACTCTCTGCTATTACTACTGAATACTGTTTTATTGTTAGAAGAGGTAAAACTGCTCTGTTTAGTAGATATTTATTGTAGGTCAACATTCGGTTTGTTTTAGTGTTTGTATTATGATTATGGATCTCTTTCCTATGGTTAAAGTTAGTATATTATTGGTTCATAGGGTATGTTAATATACAGTTTGTCTTTGATGCTATTATTGTTGCTGATTTCATTACTATAGCCAGGGTGACATAGTTGTTGCTCTTAACTGGTTTTCTCTGGATGCCAGTATCTGGATTGCCTTTGTGTCAGTAACAGTACTATGGTGGCCCATTCCCAGAGCACTGGTTCCTGGGGCAAATACACTGCAGCCCCTCCTCCCAAATCAACAAAGGTGACTGGTTCCTGGGACAGGGCAAAGGCCGATAGTTAATCATGCCTTAAGGACATTGCTGAAAAGCAAACATTAACTAACTGAGTTCTCCATACGATCAACAAAGCTTTCTGCTATAATCACCCTGCAAGCTTCAGCACAGGAACAAATAGAAACTTGAGAAGACAAGGCAATAGAATGTCCCCCAAAGCTCCTAACTCCCTCAAAGCTGTTCCATGGGGTATAAAAGGGATGAAGTCAAGAGCCACATAGCAAAATTACTCAAAAAGGATGACAGAGGAAGTAAAAAACATCAATAAGGAACTTGATGAGCTCAAAAAAGGTAACTACGTAGGTAATGGGTCAAATAAAATGACCAGCAAGTCTATTGAAGACACTAATAAAACGCTAGCTGAGGGCTGGGGATTTAGCTCAGTGGTGCCAGCACCTGCCTGGCAAGCACAAAGTCCTGAGTTTGATCCCTGGTACCAAAAAAAAAAAAAAAAAAAAAAAAAAAAGGAGTTATAGGGGCCAGGAATGTAGCTCAGTGGGGCTGTGCCTGCCTGGCAAGTGCAAGATCCTGAGTTCCATCCCTGGTACTACCACAAAAAGAAAGAAGGAAAGAAAAGAAAGAAAGAAAGAGCCAACATCCTATTATTATTATTTGGGGGGGTACTGGGGATCAAACTCAGGCCCTTGTATTTGTGAGGCAGGAGACACAACCACTGAGCCAAACCCCTGCCCCCTCAACATCCTATTAAATGGTGAAAACAGCAAAAAATTTTCCTTCTAAAATCAAGAACAAGACAAAGATGTCCATCATCACCATTACCATTCAACATAGTACTCAAAACATTAGCAAGAGAAAATTGCCAGAAAGAAATAAAAGGAATATATAGAGCAAAGGAAGTCAAATTGTCATTATTTGCAGATGACATAATTCTCTACAGAGAAGACCCCAAAAATTCTACCAAAAGACCCCTAGATTTAATAACCAAATCCAGAAATGTAGCAGTATACAAAATTAACACACAAAAACCAACAATGTTCCTGTACACTAATAATGAACTGAGAAAGATAAGACCTGAATAAGCTAAAGTGACTCCATGCTAATAGGCCAGACTGTGGTTCTTCATATGCTAATCGCTAACTTGGCTAACAGCCCACTCAGGGGCAAATAGTGTGACAAAAGGTGACCATAGAACATTTCCTTCTTGAGATAAGCAATGTGTTTGGAATCTAGTACTCTGGTAGTTCTGTGAATGCCCTGACTTTTTGTTTAGAAAAACCCTATAAAAAGACCTCAGCCCCTGAGCAGTTGCCTCTCTGAGCTACCTGGCTCCGGGAGTGTCGTCTGGCCAGACTAATAAAGATCTATTTACCATCTCTCCTGGTGTGTTCCCTCCTGGGTTTCTCGTTTCTCTGTTGAGCTCCCGGAGCCTCACTGGGTGTTAGGCCCCAGCATCGTGGAGGCCTTTTTGGCTGTTCATGCTCCATGGAGTGGAAGTGAGACTTTAAGTCTTACAATTTTTCAGAAGTACAATTGGCCAATTAATCCATGGAAAAATTTTCAACATCGCTGGCCATTAGAGAAATGCAAATTAAAGCAACACTGAGATTTCACCTTACCTCACAAAGAATGGGTAATGTAAGACTCAAAGTCTCACTTCCACTCCATGGAGCGTGAACAGCCAAAAGGCCTCCACGATGCTGGGGCCTATAGCTCAGCGCGGCTGGGGGGGGGGGGCCCCGGAAGCTCGAGGGAAGAACGAGAAACCCAAGAAGGAACACACCAGGCTAGATCTTTGGTCACCTTTTGTCATACCATTTGCCCCTGGGCAGGCTGTTAGCCAAGTTAGCAATTAGCATATGAAGAAGCACAGTCTGGCCTATTAGCATGGAGTCACTTTAGCTTATTCAAGTCTTACAGTATCATCAAGAAATCAAATAATAGCAAGTACTGGTGAGGCTGTGGTGAAAGAGAGAAACTCTTCTACATTAGTAGTATGAATGTAAAACTAGTATAACCATTATGGGAATCAGTAAGGAAATTCTTAAAAAAACTAAACATAGAAATTCCATTCAGCTAAGACATTTCCCTTCTAGATATTTTAAAAAAAGAGTTAAAGATGTCATATTACAGAGATACATGCACACCCATGTTTATAGCAGCACAACTCACAGTGGCTAAATCTTGGCAGCCACATATATGTCCATCAACAGATGAACAGATAAAGTCAATGTGGTATTTGCTCACAAGAGAGTATGTCTCTGCCATAAAGAAGGATAAATGCAGGAAGATGAGACCACAATGTTAAGTGAAATAAATTATACACACAAGCTTAACTATGACATGGTTTATGGTATATGAGAAACCCAAACTACAAAGAGCAAAATAAAAGATAGATAAGAGAAGTACAGTGGACACTGAAGTTAACGACCAGCCTGATACATGAACACCTTCAGTTATGAATTTTGGTTTTAACTTATGACCAAAGTCTTGAGTTATGACCTGAAAGCCAGTTGCTTGTATTTCCAGATGGTCTCACATGCAGATGTAACCCTTAACGCGTTCTGGAAGGAACATTACAGCATCCTTTCCTGTGTGGGGTTAACTGAGAAATCCTGGGCCAGTGTCTCTCTAAGGACCCTGAGATCTGCCTGTGTACAGGAGAGCTTTGAAGTCTGTGCAGAGGAGCCTGAGTCTTCAGTTGACCAACTTGAGTTACAACCTGCCCTTGGGAACAAATTGTTTATAAGTCAAGGGTCCACTGTAAAGACATAGATTTTTCTCAAGTGGGAAGGAGATCAAGAGAGTAAGGGGAGAAGGGAAGGGAAGAAAAAAATAATTAAGATATGTTATATACATATATCAATTTCTTAAAAGGAATGCAATCATTATGTACTGCAAACATGTACTAATAAAAAAATAAACAAATAAATAAAAAGAGACTTTAAACACTATGCTGCCCCCTACTGACACCCTCCAGGAGCACCTATGGCATCTTGCCCTATAGTCATGGTAAGTGGCGATCCCTGTCTCACTAGCTATTCCAAAGGTGTGTCCTTCAGACTGTCTTTGTGTATTGACATTATGTTATTTTAATGTCCTTTCAAGCACTCCTCAGATGAAGAGTGGGCTTTTCATATAGGTGTACCTCTAAGATAAAAATGCCAATATAAATATTCTAGATGCTGAGCTTTGTTATCTTTGGGATATGGACTACCTTACTGTTATGTGGGAAGCCAGCCATGAGCCACTGGCTTTTTGAAAGACAATATTTGTTCCTTTTTAAGGACTGCACGTGTTAAACTTGTTTTGACCCTGCACGGGAGAAACACGGACAGCCAAAGATCTGTAGGAGTCAGGTGTTGTAACTCCATTTTGTTATGGTAAAGATCTGATGTTATCTATAGGAGCAGGTGTTGAGGTTACTATGGTAATCCTAGCCCATAATAGTTCGGTCTTTTCCTTTAAAAGGCTGATGCCTGCCTGCAATAAACATCGCCTTGATCAGACTCTTGTCTTGGTGTCCTTCCTTTCTCTCTGCCCCATCTCCACCCCGCTGCTCTTTCAGGTTTGAGGCACTGCAGGACAGTGCTCTGCGTCGCCCGGTTCGCAACACTGTTAACTAAACCAGGCTATGTGCTTACATCGTCTTGACTCAGTCACTGTGAAGATCTTTGTATCTACAAAAGAGAGGACAAATCCTGCATTCTAAACCCTGTAATGAGTTTTAACGGCAAAATGTTCCTATAAAAACAGAGAAACTATTTCGTTTCTTCCTTGGTTATTATTATAATTAAATTAATAAGTCCAATTTCTCATTGAGAAAACAGACCAGTCTAATATTCTTACATTTCACCTACTGAGTAAACATGTCAAGACATGTAGGTCAATATTAAAGATAATTCACCATTCTATTTTTAATTTTTGACCCTTGATTGTTTAAATTGCTTATACCATTTATATTTTCTTAACTTTCTCAGTGCCTAATGAAGCTGATGGTCACCTGTGCTATGACGATCACAGTGTTGTGTATATATTCTTGACAGCTCTACAAATGTGCCTTCTGCATTAAAAACCTATGTTCACAGTTGATACAATAGAGTCTACCTTTATTTTGATTCTTCTGTAAGCCTCAACAACATGCTGATAAGGATGTCTCCTTTAGATCAGTCAGGATGAGACTTTTGGTCCCTTGCTAGGTAAGATCAGCCTCCCACCTCAGCCAAGCAGTTATAAAACAAAGATGAACATTTAGTCCCTCTGTGTCCCTTAAGAATATGGGGTCAGGGTAGGGGAAAGGAAATAAGGGAAAAGAAAAAATATGAGAAAAGGAAAAAATGGGAACAAAGTCTTTGTAAATAGGGGGAGGGAGTAAAGGGAGGGCAGGGGTATGCGGAAAAACGAGAACCAAGATCTGGCATGTACAAGATCCGAATGATAAATGTAACTGTACTGTATACTTAAAAAGTACCAATAAACTCAATGAGAAAAAAAAAGAATATGGGATCAAAGTCTGAGGACACAAAACCAGTTTAAAAGATTATTCTTCCTTCCCAAGAGACTATAAGCCTGGGCCATTCCTTTTACTTGTAAATGGATATTCTTTTTCACTTGAGAAATAGGTTTTTCCCACCACCAAACCCCCTTCCTCTGCAGAAGAGGACCACTGCCTTTCATCTCCCTTTTCCATGGATTTATAGGTTCCTCAGATTTCCGCCCCAAAGTCCCCATAAATACACCTGCCCCAGCCTGTGATGCATTCCTCTCTCTCAAGCACCTACACTCTATTTCTTTGAGAAAATACTCAAAGAAATGTGTACTTTTAAAATTCAGTCTAATAAACTTCTTTATATCTTTTTTTTTTTTATGAAGATGCTGTAGAGATTTCTGTACACTAAAGGCAAGCAGAGCCAGGAGGAAGACCTGAGACCTGCTTTGCTCAAGGTTCTCCAACCAGGCTGCCTTCTTTGCTTTGCTGTGCCTGTGGGTCTTGTGGTACATGCGGTTAGCACCCGTCTCCCCAGGCCCCGAGTCCCTCTAGCTGGCACTAGCTGATGTCCTCATCCTCCAGCTGCTGCAAACCTGGACACTAGGGACTGGTACCATACCCTAATCCTGTGCCTTAATGCCCCTCTACAAGACCCCCAAGTCAAGGAAACCCATGGACAGCTGATTTAGACACTGGGGGAATGTAAGTGGTACGTGCCACTCTTGATCTAAAGCCTTCCCTGGGACCAGATGAAGCCTAGTGTGCTCCTGAACCTGTGTCTTGCTTAGCTTTTTCCTCTGAGGACTTACCACCCTCAGTCTTATGTGCTTTTCTGAGAACATTCCCTCAGTAAATCACTGGCATCACAATTCCTGTCTAGGAAACTTGACATCAGACAGATAATCTTTTGATACACTGTATTTATCCATCATGAACACCCAGCCACTGTAAATCAGACTTCAGTGGCATTCTTGAATCCCCTTGTAGCTGAGTGTGGCAGAGTAAATATCAAGAGTTAGCCAGTGTCAGTCCCCAACACTCCCCACTGCATATGGCTGGCCAACAGCAAAACATCCAGTGGGTCTGCCTAACTGTGTAAAGTGATGCCTCTTGTCCTTCTTTCTCTACTCCCAGCAGAAATGATGGCATGAGAAAAAGTAATGAGTATTGACAGTGTGCTGTCATGGACAAGCAGTGGGCCTTGGAGCTAGAAAATTAGGGTCTGATTCACAGCTCTACTACAAGGAGCTCAGGTGACCTTGGGCAAGTTATGTCAATCTCTGTATTTCACTTTTCTTCTCTGTAAAGTGGCTACAATATTTGTGCTTATTTCATAGTGCTGTGGGAAGATTTAATTTAATACCTGTTAATTGTCTTTAATGGTGCATAGATATGTACTTCATGCAAATTAGCTGCCATTCTGGTCTGCAGAGTCTGGTAACTCTACTCAGGGAATGTTATGTGCCTGTTATGGATCCAAGGGCTCCACTATGCCAAAGCCCTATGGCATCCCTGTTCAAAGAGGCCCAGGAGTTTAACGACTATTTCCTACAGCCTAAAAATGAAGCCTCAAGGCCAGGGCTTCTGAAAAGGCTTCTCACTGGTTGTAGGTTGTGTGTCCCCAATGGGGAATCCAGCTCTGTGTGGGGGATGGGGCCCCACTGTAGGCAGCTGGTGCTTAGGGCTGACCCAGCAGCCAGGGGCTGCCATGGGATGTTCCCTCTTGGGTTTCATATTTATTTATTTATTTATTTATTTATATTTTAGTACTGGAGATTGAACTCGGGACCTTGCACTTGTGAGGCAGGCGGTGGAACCATTGAGCTAAATCCCCACCCCCCACCTTGGGTTTCAATTCTTCCTGACTTTGCCAGAGTAGTTTAGAGTCTTTCTGTGGGGCCCAAACCCAAGGCCAGGAATGTTGGTGGCCTTGAGCCTATATGCAGCGTGCAGGAGTGACCTGCAGCAGAGCTGTTACCATTCTGTCATCATTTCCGAAGAGGATAAGTCCTGCTCTGGTGACCACGCCTGGCCGATGGGCACCTGGGATAAGCAAATCTTCTCCTTCTGGCACCAAGCCTGATGTGTTCAGCGTTGAGTTGAAAAATGTCAGCTTCTAACAAGAGGAAGAAAACCATGAGATAGTGAGAGAGAAGAGGCCCTTGCTGTCAGCTGCCAAGACAGGACTGTGCAGGGCTTAGAAGGTGAAGAGGATGCTGAAGGCAGCTGTGATCTGAGAGCCACGCAAGGCTGAGTGTCCTTCACGCTCTGCCTCTCTGCAGGGCACAAACAAGACCTGAAGGAGGTGAGATGGACTTTGGGAAGGCTTGATAGTAGGGCTACTTCCATAAGTGTTCTTAAGACACTTGGCATTGACCATAGCCTCAGACCTCAGGTGCACAGATACTAGAAGAAAGTACACTGCACATAAGGGAGACCACCAAGTACTGGTCTCTGTGATCGAGAGATGCATTTGCCAAAGAGGGTATTCTGCCTTGGTGAGGGCAGCAGACAGACTTCTGGACACAATCTAGGCAGTCAGCTAGGGGTCAGGAGTTTGGACAGTCTGGGGTTGAGTGGAAGATGGGCTGCCCTTGAGGTTTCAACCAGGACCCTTGCATATGGTCCTGCCACCCCTTGATGCCTCTATAGATCCCAGGATCCTCAAGGGTCCCCATTTTCATCATGTGGCCTGGCACTGCCCAGTCCCTGGTCTTGAGTATGCTGCCCCTTCCCTGGCTGGGGCCAAGTCCAAGACAGATCTGTGGAAGCCCCTGGGTAGGACTTAAAATACCTTACAATCAATGCACCTGGACTCCAGTGTTGCAGCAGGCACGTGGAGGCCTCGAGTAATGTCAGAAATCTACCCTTTAGCTGATAGATTATAGACAGGTCTTAGTCCTGGGGAGAAGCTGCAAGGTTGGGGGATATTCTGATAGAGATGGGGTATGGGCTAAGAACTTCAAACACAGTTGACAGTTGTCTATCTATTGGGCACACCAGTGCAGCCCAGCTGAACTCCTGCAGTGTGTGAACACACCTGTCCACAGGCCTCCGTCCAGGCACCCGGAACCTTGTCATTCCCACGGATCCAGTTGTGAATGGCCTCAGCTGGCTGGTCCCAGTTGATCTGTGGAGACCAGGATATGTGTGCTCAGCTAGTTTCTCTACAGGCTGGTCCCTCTATGACCTCTGGACAGTGGACCAAGCACAAATAAGCAGACTTGGGCTTTTTCTGGGACAGTGCGCTGAGTCTCTGAGCTAGTTCTAGATGTTCTAGATGTTCTCTGATTCTCAGTATCTCAAAGGTTAGGCAGACCACAAAACAGCTTTGGGAAAAGACAGCTCTATTATTGTCAAATAGCTAATGTCTCATCCAGGGTCCCCAGGACAATGTGCTCAGGACTGTCCCATAGGGCCCAAATATAGCTTCTTCTCATGTATGGAGCCCATGCAGACATCCATATGGCAGCCCACAATCCTGAAGTAGAGTTTCAGCCTACAGGCTTCCTCCAAAGTTTCCTTTCTCACTCTTGCTCAAAGAAACCAACTGTCTCTCAAATCTCATCTTGGAGATTACAGTACTATGGCTGATATTTCATTCTGCCCCATGCTCTTCATCCTCTTTGGGGGCTTTGACTGCCCTAAAGAGAACCAGCTAGGAATCAAGAAGGATCCCTGTTCTTCCTGTTGTCACTGACCTCCTCCTTCCCCTCTGCTCCTACAGTCCCACCTGGACTGCTATTTCTTCTGGCCTTAGAGACAATTACAACCTGTCTGACTTGGGATGAACCCTGGCTTCACCAGCTGTCTCTGCGCATCCACCTCTGGCTTGGGGTGGGTGGGGCCCCCCACACTCACCTTGGCTGTTTCCTTCTTCTGAATTCCCTCATAGGTGGCTCCTTCCTTGGGCTGAGGGAGTCTGGGGGCTTTGCCCTCTGAGATGAGCCTGACAGCCTCCACCTGTAGAGACTCAACTGGTTAATCCCCTAGCAGTTGGGCCCTCCTTACCTTCCAGCCCTGCCTGGGACACAGCAGGCTCCAGAAAACCATGTGCCACTTGAACAAGTGGAGTTAGTGCAAATCTAACCTGTTCTGCACACCAGACATAACCCTACCACCTCTAACATGCATGGTTTTCTACCATAGAGAAGATCTTACAGTTTCTAAGATATTAGAAGATTAAATTATAAAGCCCTATACAGGATAACACACACACACACACACACACACACACACACACACACATTTTCATGTAGCTAAAACCTTCTCTATCTTGTAAGGAGAACAGATCTTTAGTCCCAGGGTGGATTTGGAGGTGTACGTTTAGAGCTTTGAGAGGAAGAAGTTTCTCTGTGAAAAGGAAAAGGAAAATGGTCAGCGGAGGAATCAGGGAAGGGAGAGTCAAGGAGCTTGGGCTCAGTGTGAGAGAAGAGATACAGAGGTGCGAAGTCTGGGAAAGAATTGGGATATCTGAAATGCCTAAAGCAGGGCTGCCCAATGGAACATTCTGGAGTGATGGACATATTTTATATTTGTATGGTCCAATATGGTGGTCAGGAATCACGCATAGTTATTGGGACTTGAAATGTAGTTACTGAGTGTGTGTGTGTGTGGGGGGTACTGGGGATGAAAACTCACCAAGGAAAGTGCTGTACCACTGAGCTACATACCCAGACTTGAATTTTAAAATTATAATTAATTGTAATTAATTGAGATTGCTGTATGTGTGAGACAAGTGGCTACTCTATTGGGCGGTACAGCTCAATGGGTATCTGAGTTGTTTCCTGTGGGATGTGCAACTAATACCAATACCCTTCTCTTTCTCTTACACTAAATGTCCAGCAAGTCTGGACATACAAGACGGATGGTGTGAAGAAGAGTTAAGGAGAAAGGGGATGGCTGAGGCCCGGCGTTCAGTGACATTTGCACACAACTGTCAAGCTTGCTTATTGCCATGTGGAAATGTGCTCCTTTTGGAAACTTCTCATACAGGAAGCCTGGAATACTGCCTGCCTTTGGTCATTACCAGCCAGCCTACCCTTCTTCCCGAAGCAATAGCAGCCTGTACAGACACACAACCTCTACTGCCTCCTCTACCACTGCAGGGTCAGGTCCCTGGGGCCAGCCTGCCTGCCATATCAAGTACAACTCTCCAGCACCAATCATCCTTGTCTCTCCGTACTCCCACTGCTGTGCCTCGAGAAACACAACCTTTCCAGCTGGGAACACAGACTATAGGACTACAACTGTGCTGACCTTCTTTTCCAATTAGCCACAGCAAAAAAAAAAAAAAAAAAAAAAAAAAAAAAAAAAAACAAAAAAAAAAAAAAAAAAAAGAAACCATGTGACTGAGGCAGCCAATCAGAGGACTCCATCATCCCAGCCAGTGATTGGGTCAGTAGAACCCACCATTCCAAATCAACCAATAAAAATCTTCCCTGACTGTTCATTCATGAATTCTAGGGCGGTGGTGGGTGAGTGTGTGTGTGGGTGTGTTCTCTTTTCTAGGAACCAAGAATTGGAAGCTTTGAGCTATCTGTAACTATCTTTCCCCTCATTTGGGACAGCCAATCTGAGGATAAAACTAATTAAACAGAAAAGCTGAATCAAAGTGTGACAAAAGAGCAATAGAAACCTGGAGATGTAGCTTAAAACTTTGGATTCATCCATGCTTGACACCATCCTAACTTTATTATCTATTAAATTGGCCAAAAATATTCCCTTCCTGGCAGCAACCTTTTAAGTGGTCAGTTGTTAGCAAGAATTCCTCTTAATTTAATACATTGCCTGTCCTAATCTTGTTTCTTCAAAACTCTGAAGTAAAAGCTCTCTTTCTGCAGAATCCAGGATTCCTGGAAGCTGGGAGCAAGTAACTGCTTATAAGGAAGGCGAGCAGAGATGAGGGAGAGTGTTTGGGAGCGGAGCGGCCCTGTGGGCAGGGTGATGGGGAAGGGCAGGCCTGGCTGGCTCCTAGCCCTTACCATTCCTTTGATGCCTTCGGGGAAGAGGAAGCGGTTATACAAAGTGCTGACAGTGTCATCTGGCAGCACCTCACATTCCTTCTGGAGCAGAAGGTCCCCAGTGTCCAGACCGTCATCAGCCCAGAAGACGGTAAAGCCTCCTTTCTTATCTCCGTGAATGAGTGTCCTAGAAGCACAAGAGGGAGCCACTGAGTCCCCACCAAAAAAGGAAACCCTAGGTGGAGCCTCATGGGCCCTGTCACTCTCCAGCAGGTCTCTTTCTGCTCCCAAGGATGCCTGATACCTGTTCTATAGGAAGGGCAAGATGAAGGAAAAGAACATTTATTAATACCAACTATGGGCCAGATACCATGCTGAAAGCCCTTGATGCCATATGTGACTTACTCTTTATGAGGCAGGAATGACAAGCATGGTAGGCTCATTTTATAAATAAGGAAACAGGGCTCAGAGAAGTGAAGTAATGTCACCAAAGATAGGGGAGCCTGGTTTTCCAATCCATTCTCTTCTCACAGCTCAAGTGACTTGCCTCCCTGACCATGCATCCGACACACAGGCTCATTTATCGTCTCCCTCACCTTTCTTGTTATTTCAAACTGTCTTGTGAGATGATCCTTCACCCCATCTTTTGCAGTGTGTGTGTGTGTGTGTGTGTGTGTGTGGATTGAATCCAAGGCCTTTTACCCTGAAATACATCCACCGTCCTTTTGAAAACATTTAAATTTTGAGATGGAGTCTTGTAAATTTCCCAGGCAGGATTCAAACTTGAGATCCTCCTGCTTCAGCCTCCCAAAGGGCTGGGATTTCAGGCAAGCACCATCATGCTTGGCTTTTACTCCATCTTTGTCTCTTTTTGTGCAGGGTGCTGTGGAGAGTAACACAGTAGGTGGAGGTTGGCTCGAGACTCTGGGCAGCAGACTCTGGGTTCATGCCCCATTTCTGCAGCCTTCTAGATCTTGTACAAGCTCCTAGCGCTTTCTGTCCCAGGTGCAGGGACACAAATAGTGCTCACTTACACCCATACATGAGCATGAATGGCTTGCACAGCGCTGACTTTAACATTCCACCAATCTGTGGTCAGGATGAACTGACATGTAAGACAGACACCCGCCTGAGAACCGGCTTCAGGCTGAAGGAGGACGATAATTCAGGCAGATGAAGGGGGTTGTTGGGAGATGAGATCCCAGTGTTCTTGCCCCAACTCACCAGTTGATGGCTGAAGCCCCCCGGTGCCTGGGGAGCAGAGATGGGTGGTAGATGATGGAGCCGTGTCGAGGGGCATCAATGACCTCCATGGGGATGAACTGGCTGCAGAATGGCAACACGTTGAGCTCGGCACCCAAAGCCTGGTATTTGGCCACCACATCAGGCAGAGCTTGTCCTCGTGTCCGCCATCGGGGGAATTTGAACACTGGCACGCCATCCTTCTCAGCCTCCAGGCCTGTAAGACATAAGAAGGCCAGTAAGAAAATGGGGCTATTCACCCACACATGAGCACCTCCGGCTGCCCAGCAGTGCCTCCTGGAGTTGCGTTTTATGCCTGCCTTCCAGCTGCTCCACTGCTGCCCAGCCAGACTCCATCCAGCCACACAGTGGCCAGGCAGGGTGACTACTGTGGACCCCCTGCCTAGACACTGTATTCTGCTGATCACTAGCACATTTGTGTGCCTCCTTCTTCCAGATCCTGCTAGACTTGACAGCCAGCTCTTCAGCTAGCCCTCTTTTCAGACTTCACTATGCCTGGCACTAAGTGCCTATCTCTCCGCCCTTCCACAGCTGTCTGTGATGTAGCCCTGGGACTCTGAAAATTGGATTTCTTCTTGATCAGCTCTTCCCTGTTTAGAGGAAGACTGAAGGGCTGGAGGAAAGAAAGGGTATGGGGAGAAGGGAGGGAAGGGGTTTGGTCTTTTCTGTGGGGTTCCTGTCCTCTGACCATCCCCTCAGCCTCAATTCTTCACCTCCTAGAGTGACTGCTCAGTTGTTTTTCTGGTATCCGCACATCTAGCATCAGTGCACACACATGCACAGGTATCTGCACCTCACAGCCCAGTCTTAGCCTGTAGGCTCCTTCTCTGGCCCAGAGTGAGCAGTGAATCCTCACAGGTCTGATTACAGCCCTGACCCTCCCCAGCTTTGCAGTTACAGACGTTTCTACTAGTTGCAACTTCAGTTGTGACAGCTGCTTCTGACAACATCTATATTCAGGGTTAACCATAATGCTTTGGGGGTTTTCTTTGGCCCTCCATTCTTCAATATCTAATGCACATTTCTTTGCACTCAATTCTCTATGAGAACATGTAGTGTGATATCTGGCTCCTGTCTAGTCTAACCCTCCCCTCTGGACTTCCTCTCTGTCATTGTGTCTGAGCATCCAGTGGTGAGATGTGGTATAAGCAGATTAGGCTCTTCTTCCAAAAGGGGTCCCCTTTGTGGCCAATAAAATACTTCTACAAGAAACTTCCTAATCAGAGATGAGAGTCAAGTAGTAGCCTGAACCGGGCTGGGGCTGGGCCCAGGAGCAGGAGCCAGTGTCACTGGTTATCCAGGGTCAGGGTACATGTCTCAATGTGGTAGGGTTGGCCCAGGCTGGCATCAGCTGTGCTGAAATGCAATGAAAAGCCAAAGTTGCTCATGTGTGGAGGTGCACCATTCCTTATGTTCCTGGCCAGCTCCATAAGCCACCTCTCCTAAACCTGGTCTTCTGTCCTTAAGCGCTACCCTATTGTCTGCCTCTAGCTGGCCTGAAAAGGATCAATGAATGCCTCTGCTTTGAGACCTTGGCTTCCTTTCAGGCTGGGGTTCTCAGATTAAAGGCAATTACACTAGCCTGTGATTCTCAAAAGATGTTCCTCCTAGAACCAGGACACCAGCATCATCCAGGAACTTGTCAGAAATAAAAATTCTCAGATTCCACCCTTAACCTCTGAGTCAAGATGTTTCCAGAGTGGGCTGAGCACTCTGGGTCTTACAATTCTCACATCCACACCCCTGTGATGGTAATATGGTGCATGTCTATTTTTGACAGTGCTGAAACCAGGTGAGCCTGCCCCAGGAGCCCTTCCAGATCCCAGGCATTGGGTCAGAGAATCTCAGGGTGGGACTTCAGACCATGCTGGGCTTCTCCATGGCCTTTCCTTAGGACATAAACTCTACCTCACCCTGAGATGGGCTGAATATCTCCACTTTATTCCAGAAGTGCCTGGCAGTCAGTTGGTATTGGCAAAGAATTCAGGGCAGCCGGCTTAAAGGTGCTTCCCAGCCGTGGCTCCACCATGAAATCCTCAAGACTTCTTCATCCTCATGCCCTTGAGCCACTCACTCACCTAGGGGGTCGGCCTTCCCATCCTTGTCGGGGATAGTGAACACGCCCACTATCTCGTGACCCTCCTTCCTTAGGTGGCAGTAAACTTCCTGGCCAAACAGGCTCTGTCCAATCACAGCAATCTTCATGGCAGAAGAAGGAGTCACACAGGTGCCTGGGGAAGGAATCAGGCCCCAGGGTTAGACAGATCTCACAGGCCTCAAGGAAGCCAGAACTTGTTCAAGAAAAGGCAGCTTATCGTACCTGGCAAGTTCTGCCCTGGCTTCTTGGGCAGGAGGCTGCTGCAGGGAGACTGCCACTGTGAAAAAGAATGGAGAAAACTGCACACTTTGCCGACAGGGTCTGTATGTTGGACTCAAAAACTCTACAACAGGAGAATCAGACAGTGATTATAGCAGTCGGGGACTTCTTGGATACCTCCAAATTGGAGTGCATCTGAGCTTATTTCTATAAACCATCAGTTTTGTGACCTTGGTCAAATGACATCAAGTCTGTTTCTTCATCTGTTAAAGAGAAAGATGCCATGTTCCTTTAATGGCTTCCAAGCTGCAAAATAGGCTATTGCTAAGCCAAGGAACCGCAAAAGGAGCAAAAGGGAACCTCAGCCTGAAGGGCCACCCATCTCACTCTCAGCCTCAGTGGCCTTGGTAGCCAAGGTTGCCTAGCAGGAAAGGGGTGGGAGTGCTGCCAGGGTGGATAATGAGGAGCAGGGCCTGTGGAGCAAAGCATCGCTGGGCAATGTAAATCTCCCCAAAGCTTGCTCATTTCTTTACCTCATTCATACCTGGAAATCCCAAACTACTGATTACTCCAATTCTTTAAACAGTCCATTGCCAAAATGTACATATTTTGGGGAAAACTTTATTGACAAAGTTCATACTTCAAAATATAGAAAATAGTCCAAATCATAGATGTAGATGAGTAAATTTCCAAATGTGTTTAAGGAGTTCCATGCCAGAAAGTATAGAAATGTACCCTATATTTCACAGCATCACAGCTCTTCCAGTCTTGTCTATTTTGGCTGTGGGAGTGGTCTCTTTTTTTTTTTTTGGAGGGAGGTTGTTTTGTTTTTAAATGCATGAGAGGACTAAGAGTCCTTTTGCCAGATACACATATGGAAAACATCTCCAATTCTGTATTTTGTTATTTGATGAAAAAAACTTCCTAACACTTATTTAGTTTCTCTTTTTATCAAAACTTTTCTTTTATAGGCATTGGTTCTTGTAGTCCACATAAGAAATCTCTGTCTACTCCAGCTCACGATGATGATCTTTTTGTGATCTAAAATCTTTGTTGTGCTTTTTTTCACATTTAGATGTACAATCCTCTGGAAGAGACTTCTATGCATATGCATAACTTCAGGAATATTTTCTCCATATGGATGTCAAATTAACCCAGCACTTATAACTGAAGAGGATTTCCTTTCTCCACCAAAAAGAATCCCATATGTACTGTCTCTGTCCCTGTATTCTGTTCCTTTGCACATTTACTATGACTCAAAAAATTTTGCTATAGTGGTAAAGACATATAAAAGTTGCCATTTAAACAATTTTAAGGGTACAGTTCGGTGGCATTATTTATATACACATGGTGTGCAAACATCACTAGTTTTAAAATTTTCTCATGACCTCGAACAGAAACTCTTCATAAAGCAACACCTTCCCATTTTTCACCACCATTGCTCTAATCTATTTTCTGGTTCTATAAATTTGCCTATTCTATACCTCATGTAAGAATCATACAATATTGGTACACTTTATCTAGCTTATTGCACATAACATGTTTTGGAGTTCATGTGTGTCACAGCATGAGTCAGAGTTCCATTGATTTCTACAAAGGAATTGTATTCCTTTAAATATAAGAAACTGTATTACTTATATTGAAGTGTGTGTGTGTGTGTGTGTGCGCGCATGCACACGTGCACACATACATGTTGTACATATCTATTCATCTGTCAGTTATTGGGCTTTTTTTTCCAGTTTTTGGCTATTGTGACTAATGCTGCAGCAGATACAACAATGCACATGTGCACATACATGTTGTACATATCTATTCATCTGTCAGTTATTGGGCTTTTTTTTCCAGTTTTTGGCTATTGTGACTAATGCTGCAGCAGATACAACAAACCCTGACATGAAAGTGTCTGTTTCAGACACTTTTGTCAGTTCTTTGGAGAATATATATAGTTGTAAAGCTGTTGGGTAATATGGTAACTCTGGCTTTCACAGAAGCTGTACCATTGTGCATTCCCACAAGCAACATGGCAATTTTCCTTTTTCTCCGCATCCCCTCAATATTCCTTTTCCCAATTTATTTTTACTGTAGCCAACCTTCTTGGTATGAATACAGTGATATTTTACTGTGGTTTAGATTTTCATTTTCCCACTAATTTGAACATCTTTTCAAGTGCTTTTTGCCCAGTTTTGTACCTTTTTTGGAGAGATATTTATCTATTCAAGTGTTTGACTTTTTTTGGTACGGGTACCAGCATTGAATCCAAGGGCACTCTACCATACAGCTGTATCTGCAGTCCTTTTCATTTTTTAATTTGAGACAAGGTCTCATGGAATTGCCCAGGCTGGCCTCAGTCTTACGAATAGCTGGGATCATAGGAGTGCACCATTACACTTGTGTTTTTTTTTTTCCCTTTCCTGTTGGTGCTAGAGGTTGAACCTGGAGCCTCACACATGCTGACACTGGGCTACACTCCCAGACCTTCATTTTTCAAAAATTGGGTTATATTTTTGTTATTAGCATAGAAATGCAAGTGATTTTGTTCATCGGCTTTGTATTAACCAGTGACTTAATTCATATATAAATTTTAATTCTTCTATCAAGTCGTATAACTTCCTAAGTGTACAGTCATGTCATTACAGTAGTTTTAATCCTTTTTCTAGTCCTGATGCCTTTTATTTCTTTTGTCAATGCAACCTCCACAATGTTGCATACAGATGACGATAGGATCTACCATCTCATTTCTGACCTCAGGAGAAAACTAGTGTTACAACATTTGCTCATGTTTTAAAATAGATTAGCATAATATGAAAGTTGCCTTCTACTCCTGGCTTGCTAATTATTAAAAATACTTGACTTTTATCAAATGTTCTTCTTACATCTTATGGAAATTTCAACTTCTTTCATCTTATTGTAGTGAATTACCTTTTACCCAATTCAAAACAAACACAATTTGAAGAGACAAAACAAACATTGTAACTTTAGTCAAATATGGCAGAGACGCTGGCATTACAGGATGGAGAATTTAAAACAAGTATGATGAATACACTAAGGGCTTTAATGCAATGAGTGGGTAACATGCAAGACTAGATGAGGCCACATAAGCAGAAAAATCAGGAATATGTTCTAAGAATTAAAGAAAAAAACCTATGATGAATGTGAATAATGCTTTTGATAGGTTTATCAATGGACACCACTGAAGAAATGTGTGAATGGAAATAAATATAAATATAAAGTCTCTTAACTGAAGGATAAAGAGAAAACAGAAGGAGAGAGAACAGAATACCCAAAGTTGGATGTGCAATCTCTTGACCAGCTCAGGCTGCTGTAACAAAATACTACAGACTAGAAGTCTTAAGCAACAGTGTTACACTGGTCATAGTTCTGGAGGTTGAGCAGTCTGAGAGTGACCATAGGTTCCACTTCTGGTTAGTTTCACTTCCTGCTGTGTGGACTGTTGTCTGACTTCTCCCTATTTCTTGATGTGGCCTTTACTCTTGGGCTCTCATAAGCCAGACCCTTCTCTCTCACGTTTTCCCTTTCCCATCTTATCTGGTCATGAGTCCCATATGGGGACCCCACCCTCAACGACCTACTTTAATCCTGAATATCTCCCAGAACTCCACCTTCAAATACCCTTGTTTTAGGGGTGAACATTTCAAAAAACTTGAGAGGGATGGGGAAGTGTTCAGCACATAGCATACACATGATTTAGTTTTAATTTTTCTTTATCCTAGGCATTTAAAAACTATAGAAGGAATGATTAGACTGCAACGAATGCTTAAATTTAAGAGTTTTGTTGCTCCTAAAAATATTCTCTCTCATTTCATTTCAAACACTTGATACCATTGTTCTTGCCGCTTTTGAAGCAGTTCTGGAAGTCCTCTTTGGTGAGCCTCTTTTGTGAGTGAGGTGTGATAAAAAATAAGGTGAATGCTGCTGCTGAGTGAGATCCAACAGAAAGGGAGGTTAGGGAAGGGTGCAGGGGGTGAAGGGAGGACAGGGGAATGGGAAAAA
This sequence comes from Fukomys damarensis, assembly GCF_012274545.1. NCBI lineage: Eukaryota > Metazoa > Chordata > Mammalia > Rodentia > Bathyergidae > Fukomys > Fukomys damarensis. The sequence goes on along the minus strand of NW_022900940.1, from coordinate 459,759 downwards.
AATAAGAATCAAGATTTGTCATGTAAAGGTACAAGATCCCAATGATGAATGTAACTGTACTGCTTGCTTTAAATGTACCAATAAACTTAATGGAAAACAAACAAACAAAATTCTGGTGTGTCTTAATCCACCTTATTTGGATCCTAATCCATCTTATCTAGTAAATCCTTACTAGATTTGATGCTGTGCAAATTCTGGCTCTTTCTTAAAGTCAAAATGACCATGATTTGAATGATTTGAATTAAATCAGGACATCAAGGCAGCCAGGATAACGCAACTAAAGACACTCACAAAGGAAGACCTTCAAACTGCTTCAGCAGGTGGAAAGAACAATGAGATAAGTGTGTTTAAAGCTGGAGAGAAAGTTCTGAGGAGGATTCACGGCAATGTGTCTTTTACTGTAATACATTTTAATTTCAATCATTCACTGTATATTTCGATCATTCTGCATATATTTGTCTAGGTTCACAGAGGAGCAGGTACTCAGGATACGGAGTCCAAAGGGGTTTTAGACCAGCTCCAGAACTGTAATATCTGTGCCCTGCAAGGTGTCTTTGCTCCTCAGTTTTCCTTGAGGAATTTTGTTGGTGGTATCAGTGGTGTTCACAGCACCAGCAGTTTTTACAGTGTCAACCCTGCCAGGCATAAAGCAAGCACGTTGACTCCTTGTTGTTATAGTTTGGATCTTAAATGTGCCTCCAAAACTTATGTCTTGAATGCTTGCTTCCCAACGTAGTTGTATTTAGAGGTGGGCCTGAACACAAGCTGGCTGGAGTTGATTGGCTCATGAGGGTTCTGACCTCATGAATGGATCGATCTATTTATGGATCCCTAGCTGAATGGGTATGTGAGGACAGTTAGAAAAGCAAGCTCACTGTTTTCTGGCTGCTGTCAGGCCAGCAGCTTTCTCCCACCATCTGCTCCCCACCATGATGTTCAGCTTGGGTACTGGCCTGAGATAATGAAACAAGCTGGCCATGGAGTGAACCCTCAAGTCACAAGCCAAAATAAACCTCTCTTCTGTTAAGTTGAATTTGCTCAGACATTTTGTCACAGTGGCGGAAAGCTGACCGATACACCAAATTTCATTTACCTTTTGCAGCCTCTGCAGAATGAGGAGCTGCTACTGGGCTGTGTGTCAGAATAAGACACATTTTTTCAGGAGTGGGAATGTTGGGTTAGGGTTTTCCACACTGGCTTGGAGCTCTAGTGCCCGTGAGACGGTGCTCTCCAGAGGGCAGGTCAGGGCATCGGTGGTGCTTGTGTGTTCAGTGGACGTGGAATGGCAGGCCTGTCTAATCGTGAGAGCATCTGGACTGCTGACTCTTGCCATTCATCCTCCCACTGGCCCCCAGGATACCTGTCTGGGTGCTTAGTCATGTTGAGAACTCAGAGCGGCTGAAGGGCTCATACCTATGTCAGGCCTCTCTCGGAGGGACCGCCTCTTTCCACTGCTCTACAGGAGGAGAAAACATCACTGCGGGAAAGACCGAAGTCCTCCCATGATACAGTCAGGGAACTCTCAGCCTCATAGTTGAGTGACTTCTAAGCCACCCTACACCCATGTGATTTCTCTGCCTCCCACTATGCTGTGGTCCCAGGTCCCTTATGCTTCTGGGAACTTCTGGCCAGTGGCACCTAACAGACCAATGACGATGGCAACAGGCAAGGTCAGCATGTCTTGCCCGCAGGTAGTCAGAGCCTTGTCTCTCCAGAAGCACTTTCAGTCCCTAGGTCTCTAATAGAAGCCACTTTTCCTAGGCCACAATGATATTAGGCATTATAAGCAACACAGAGATTATTGAAAGTATACAAAAAGATACATTCTATGCAGGTATTATGCCGATTTATATAAGCGACTTGAGCAACGGCAGAGTTTATTCTCTGAGGGAGTCCTGGAACCAACCACTACTGAAGACCGAGGGAAGGCTATATTGCACACTCAGGGATGTTTCATGACTCCAAGCCTTTCCCCTCTGTTCTGGCTGCCAGGAATGCTGTAGTTGGCCCTTATTGAGTTCACACGTGTTGAATATTAGGGATATGGTCAAATATCCCTTCTGCTGCAGTACCTTCCCTGGTGTCCTAAGCCAGATTGAGTCATGCTTGTCTTCTATATCTTCACAATTTCATACCTCTATACCCATCATAAGAGAAGTGGCATCTTTAAACATCTATCTTGTACAATCAGGCTGGGTGGTGCTGTCCTTTCCTATAAAGAGGAGGCAGAGGTGAAGGGACAATCTTAAACTCAGCATTCAGTGAACAGACATTTCTCAGACAAAGAAGTAAAATCAGCAAGTAAATATATGAAAAAATGTTCCACTTCACTGGTCATTCGAGAGATGCAGATGAAAACAACACTGAGATTCCACCTCACCCCACAAAGAATGGCTGCTGTCAAGAGATCACACAATAACAAATGTTGGTGGGGCTGTGGGGAGAAAGGAACCCTTCTCCATTGTTGATGGGAATGCAGACTGGTGCAACCACTGTGGAAATCATTATGGAGATACCTCAAAGAGCTGGGACTAGAAGTTCCATTTGACCCAGCCATCCCTCTTCTGGGTATCTTTCCAAAAGAATTAAAAGAATCATACCAGAGTGATATATGCACACCCATGTTTATAACAGCACACTTTGTAATAGCTAAAACTTGGAAACAGCCCATTTGCCCATCAATTGGAGACTGGATAAAGAAGATGTGGTTTTTCTATAAAATGGAATACTACTCAGCCATAAAGAATGAGAAATTAGATTCATTCATAGGAAAATGGATACATATTGAGGATATACTCCTAAGTGAAATAAATAAGTCACAAGTGTAAATACGGAATAATTTCTCTGGTGTGAAAAACTGTAATAGTACATAAGATCCTAATGATATAATTGAGAATGTGAAATAGGAAGAAAGGGGCTAAAGGTGTAAGGAAAGTGGGAAGGGTAGGGGAAAGGTAATAAGGGAAAAGAAAAAAATATGAGAAAATGAAAAAAATGGAAATAAAGTGTTTGTAAATGGGGAGGGAGGAGGGGACACAGGGAGGGCAAGGATAAGGGGAAAAAATGAGAACCAAGACCTGTCATGTAAAGGTACAAGACCTCAATGATGAATGTAACTGTGCTGTATACCTAAAATGTACCAATAAACTAAAACAAAACAAAACAAACAAACAGACAAACAAAAACCCATCAGCATTCAGGATGAAAATGTTCAGGGAAATAGGGACTGCTCAGCAATTGCAGGAGTTGCATGGTGCTCCTGCTCAAAGTGTGGTATTTCTTACAAAGGAGAGGTCAGCATGTCTCAAGTGTTCAATGAAAATAACCTTTAAAGGATAAAAAAGTTAAGACATTGAGAGTTGAATCACAGGTGACTACTATGTTCTACATGAAAAACACCCTCCAGACGCGCAGTGGTATTGGGTGCTCTTTTGGGAAAGTCCTGCTTTAAACCCCTTCACACACGAGTCCAACACAGCGATGTATATGAGAAGAGAACATCTACTTTGATAGAACAGAGGCTTTTGAATGATGTTTCTAGTATATCCCACAAAGTGAGCCGTGTCGTAGGTAAATAAAAATTTAAAATCAAAATTAGAAAACTGCTTTTGATGCAGGCATTTTATTTCCCTAAACATCACGCTCTTCACTTGGTCTATACTACCTAATATTCTCCAAAAGCCTGGGCTGGTTGCCACCACATAGGATTTATTATGAAGCTAACAGGACAGCCTGCAGTGTGGGGGTGCTTTTTTCATAGAAACGAAGAACAATGGGATTTGTTTTTCTTTAAAAATCTTGTTACTAACAGATTTGATCTCAAAATTGCATTAGGCCCTGGACAATTTTGATGAATGACACTAATAATTAAAATGAACTTAAAAAACAAATAGCAGTGGCTGCTTTGTTTTGTGGGCCACCCACAACCAAAAGGTCGGTTACAGGAACCAGGAGGATGGTATGCCACCCAGAAGACCAGACATTCCTGAAGTGCCCACCTTAAAGCCACCAAGCATTACACAGCACAGGAACAGTATTTCTGAGACTGGCCAGGACACAAAGCTATGGCCAGGGCTATGAAGGTGGAAGTGGGAATTCTGATTACAAATTAGTGGCTAAAGGCAACTTACAGTGTTGGTATCTGGCCCATACCCACGTATATACCAATGTGGTCCGCTCAAATATGTCTAAGACTTTTGGCAGTTTTAATGATCTCAGGAAGAGGCAAGTTCAAAGCTAACCTTGATTCCTAGGTTTCTTTTGGAGAGATGCAAACAGATATTGACATTGCTGGTGAGGACTAACACACTGACCTCCTTCCTGAGGGTCACATTTTATAGAGTAGCCTGATCACCTCCCTTTTTATTCCTAGAGCAGTGGTGACAAACCTATGGCATGCATGCTGCAGCAGGCTGTTTGAAAGCTCTAAAAGTTTTGCCATCACTGTCCTAGAGCCTTGTGCATTAATGCCAAGGGAACTGGGTTTGACAAAGCAGGGCAGCACCATGACATGCAGAGCCTGGGAAGCAATTACCCATGACTATGAAACTGCAGACAGAGAAGGGGCACTTTTGTTATGAATCCCTCTCAAGACACTCCCTCTCACTTCATTTATCCCATCATTTTTGCCATGTTTTGAAGCAGCTCTTGGAAGTCCTTTTTTTGTGCATGTTTTAGGACTCTAAGTGTATTCCACCATACCCAAACAAGTCTCTATTTTTGATATATAACATTTAGAAGAGGTCAGTTAACTTTTGCAAACTAAGGGAACAAGTACATTCACGTGTATTCCATACTCTGTGGTTCAGAGCCCTCACTACTCGCTGGTTAAAGTTGCTCCAGTGGATGTCAATTTTGCCCCACAGCTACTTTTATTATCCAGCCCCTTTGGCAGCAGCTTGGAGAAACTAATATTCAAGCCACTTCCAGAAACTGAAGGCAGGGCTAGAAGCTGTGGGCATATAAGAGGTTGGCTTAAATGGGAAAAGGTGTAGTAGCAACTTTTGCACCCAGAGATGGGTGAGGTCCAGAGATCCTGAGGCTGTGTGTTCCTTGCATTAGACACAGCCAATACTGTCTAAATGCTCTTTTCTATGCATCGTGTTTTTGTTTTATACATGTGGTTCTTTTCTTGAGTATTTTTAAAGTTGTTCAGTAAAACAGGAGAGTCTGCTCTCTTATCGGAAAGATGCGATAAAGGCTTTCCAGGAACTCAGTTGTTTACCTTAGCCCTTCATTTCCTGGACCTCAGCTATTTGAGATTGAAGTATTTTTTAAAAAAAATAACTAGAATACTATAAAAACAATAAAAGCAGGGCTGGGGATTTAGCTCAGTGGTTCTGGTGCCTGCCTTACAAGCACAAGGTCCTAAGTTTGATCCCCGGTACCAAAAACAAAAACAAAAACAAAAACCAATAAAAGCAGCTGACAATGTTTCTCGCAGCCAGAAATTATTATAAGTGCCTTTTAGCAGCAACTCCTCTAATTGTGATGCCTTCCAAAGATCTTGGTCCTATGTTTTCCCTTTTTTGTTTGTGGTACTGGAGATGAAACCTAGTACCTTGTATATGCTAGGCCAGTCTCTCACATCCTGTTAGTGCACCACTGGAACCCTTTTAGTCAGACAACTTTCATAAAGATTAAGTAAAAATGGATCACAGACCTAACCATGAAACACAAAACTATAAAACTTGTTGATGATGATAGAAATTTAGATGATTGTATTTGGCAATGACTTTTTAGTGATAAAAATTTTAAAATCCAATTAAAATAAGCTAAAGACACATCACCAAAGATATATAGATAGCAAGTAAAAATATCACATCGTTAGAAAAATACATATTAAAACAACAGTGAAATATCACTACACCTATTGGAATCACCAAAATCCAGAATACTAGTGACACCAGTCAATACCAGTTGTCTGCGAGGATGTGGACCAACAGGAACTTTGAGGCACAGCGTCGGGAAGACAGTGCATCCACTTTGGAAGACACTTTGGCAGGTTGTTGCAACATTAAACATATTTTTATTGTAAGACCCAGCAACCACTCTCTTGGTACTTACTGAAATCAGTAGAAAATTAAGTTCTACTGAAAAAAAACACACGTGCAAATGTTGGGAGGAAATTTATTTATGATTTCCAAAACTTGGAAGCAACCAAGATGTCCCTCGGTAGGTAAATGGATAAACTGTAGATGATAGAATGTAGTTTAGTACTAAAAAGAAATGAGCTATTAAGTCATGAAGACATAAAGGGAACTAAAGGAAAATTGCTAAGTAATAGGAGCCAAATTTAAAAGGTTATATACTGTGATTACAATTATATGGCATTCTGCAAACGACTAAATTGGGATACAGTAAAAAATAACAGTGGTTGCCAAGGGTTGAGGGGGAAGATGAAAAGATGGAACATAGAGGATTTTTAGGAGAGCAGTGCTATTCTTTATGATGTAACAATGGATACAAACCTGTACAGTGTACAATACCAACTACTGTAAAATATCAACTTTAATTCTGTATTGAAACTGGCTCATCTAGTGTAGCAAGTTCTGCAGCTAACATGAGATATTAACAACAGAGGGAGGGGCGCAGAGATATACCCAATATATACTGTTTTCCTGTGAACCTAAAACTCCTCCAAAACTACTCTATGAATTTAAAGGAATAAATCTAGTTCTGTAATTTTCATCTTATTCCCAGATAAAGCCCAGCCATGTTAAAAATAAATACTTTAAGATCAAATATAAGAAAACATTAGAATATTAGAAAACATTAGCAAATAGTGGCTTTACAAAGCCAACATTAAAAGTGCAGTGTATATTAAAGCATGTGATAAATTTTCAAACACAAAATTGTATATGTCCCTGAAACAGTTTGCCAAAAGAAAAAACTTAGTGAATATACAAGTAAGAACACATTCAGTCTCAAAGAATGAAAGAAATACAAGACAAAACAATGAGCTTATTTCACCTGTAAAATTTGCAGATACTGAAAATAATGTCAATATCTAATGTAAGCTATGTTATGGAAAAATGGACAATAAATTGGGGTAAACTCTCTGGAGGAAAATTTGGCAATAAAAATGGTTTATTTCTTCTGACTCAGCAACTTCACTTCTAAATTATGTGAGGACAAGCAAATCACAGACATGTGCTTTTTGTGTGTGTGTGTTTTTTTTTTTTTTTTTGCTGCATTTTTACATTATGGTACATTCACATTGTGTGGGCCATGCAGTTACCAATGGCAATATACTCCTTTTCTATCTGGGAATATATGAGCCAAAACATTACAACAGCTAAGAAATCACTCTAACTTTGTAAGGTATAAGTATGCATGTGTATGCATATGTATATTTATTTGCAGTACAAAAGCCTGGAGAAGGACTTAGGCTGAAATGTTACAAGTCACTGGGTAGGTCAGGGTTTTCTGATGACTGTAATATACATATTTCCTCTTACCAGGCTGTTCTTTTATTTACTTCTTAATTTTGTACACTGAACATCTTTTATTTGCAGAAAAATAAAGGATTCCCCTCCCCATCCTCTCCATTCCCAAACCCTCTGGCTGCAGAGAAGCAGAATCAGGGTATCAAGACAGGCCCTGGTGAGGCTGTTGTCACAGCCCTGGGAAGCTGAGCTTGGCAGGGACACAAGTGGCAAGAGAGGCCTCAGCCAGTGTTGGTCTTTGGTCCCAGAAGAGCTGGTCCTGGGGGGAGGTGGAGGAGCCAGGGGAAGGGCCTCCCAGCCTTGCCTCCTTCCTGTGGTGCAGAGGCATCCTGGTGGTGCTTGGAGAGGCTGAGACACTGCTGTCGCTGTCATGACTTCATAGGCCTCCTACCCTAAGACTCCATCCCAGACCTGGCTCTAGGACTCAATCTCCAGCCCTTCCTCTCTGGCAAGTGCTGCAGGAACAGCCCCTGGAGGCCATCTGCTCCCCTGCTGTGGTCTTGGAGCCCTAGGAGGAATGCAGCTGGCCTGGTGGAGCAAGGACAACTGGGCGTTCAACCACAAGGCTTCCGATTCCTCCAGCTGCCCCCAGAGGCCCCAGAGCTGACCTCTCTCTAGCAGTTGATCTGTTCGGCCTGGCACCCAGAAGGGACGATGCTTTGCCATCCCTGAGCTAGGGCCCCTGCGCTTGTAGACTCAGCCTCAGCCCTGAGTGAATCATACCATCTCTGGCCTTCAATTTCTTTGTTTTTATAAGGGACGTCACGGTGTTGTCTCTCCAAAATTGTGAGAGTTAATGCTAGTGGGAATGACAGAGCCCACATTCACGGAGGGCCAGACACCATCTCACGTAATTCTCAAGAAACCTTGGGAGATCACACTTAAACTTCCAGCCCTCCCAATTTTATAGGCAAGAACTCGAAGTTCAGAGCTGAAGATACCTACCCTATATCAAGGAGAAGTGGGGGAATAGGGAATAACAGAGTTATCAGTTTCGAGAACCCAGGCCTCTTAACCCCAGATGGCCTGTTGAATTCTGTTTCCGCCTACACGGAGGGGAGATTCTTCAATTTAGGTGGCAAATGAGGGACTGGGAAGATGCCCCCTATCCTTCACCCTCCCGCCCGAGTTGGGGGGTGGGGCTGGCTTTCAGGAGCGGGACCCGGGGGTGGGGTGGGGGGAAAGTGGTCCGGATTGGCCTCCTCCTACCCAGCATGGGCGGCGAGGGCCACAACTCCTCTCCAATCACCAAGCGCCTGGCCTCCAGTCAGGCCCCCGCACCTGACCAATCACTGGCGACTTTCTGAGTTCTGAGAAGGGAGTGAGGGGCTTTGGAAAGTAAGCAAACGGTCCAGGGGACAGGCTGTCCTTCCGCCAGGGACAGTCCCGTTTCGCCTCCCTCATATCCTTTTCTCCCCGAGTCTCAGGTTTCTCTTCTGTAAACTGGGCCACTAACACCCACGCCACAGGACGTACGGGCTCAGTCGAGGGCCTCGCTAGCCTGGCCCGATCCCCGCCCGTCCCAGCCTCGGCGCCTGGGTCGTTCAGCCCGACCCCATGGCCAGGCTGAGGCTCCACTGCTCCACGAACTCTGGACCCAGATCCCAAGCCCAGCGCCCCTGAGGCAAGGCTCGCGGTGGGGCCCTCGCCCAGTGCCTGAGCAGGCTCCTACGGGGACAGCCTTCCTCCCGGAGGGCGTCCGGCCACTCGCGGGGCGCGCTGGAACTCACCAGGTGCAGCGGGTGCAGGTGTCGCGGGCAGACCGAACCTCTGTGAGCTGCACTCCTGGGTCTGGAGGAGGCGCAGAACAGGCCTGGGCAGAGGAGGTGGGACCCGCCCCCTTGAGAGCGAGGCCCAAGGCCAAGGCCAGTGCCTGCCAGGGAGGGGCACCGGGCGGGTGACAGTCACACTGGGTGGGGGTGGGGAGAGTAGCCCTGGCTGATTAATCCCGACCGGGCACGCAGCCCACCCTCTTCTGTGGCCCTGAATTCATTGCGAATTCGCTAGTAGACTTGCTAGGCAGCTTTTAAGAATCCCCAGGCCAGGGCTGGTGGAGTAGCCCAGGGGTAGAGTCCTCGTACAGCATGCAGGAAGTCCTCATTTCACTTTCGCAATGAGGGGGTTGGGGACGTGAGTGTAGGATACTAAGTATGCTCAGGGTTTTGAAGTAGTGCCAATAATTTTGAATATCTGAAAATTTCACTCACTTGTCCAAGAACATTGTGCTGTAGCCCTGGATTTCTACCTGTCCGGCGCCCTTTCCACCTCTCCACAGAGATTTCCCTCCAGAGAATTCCCTTTCTCCACTCACCCTTCCACCTAGTCCAGGTGCACTGACCTCTACCCTGGAGAACTGACCAGACATCTGACATCTCTGGGCCAAGGGAAGGAGAGAAAATGTGAGGAATGGTAAATCTGCACATTGGTTCTTGGCTGCCAGCCTTTGTCTACCTGACTCCATTTCTACACCTGTCCTTCCAAGCCTCACTTCTTTTAAGGGCTCTCTGTACTTGAGCTGCAGCCACCTGCCGCTCTTCGTAGTGCACACAGCTTGCTCCAGCCAAAGCTTTTATGGAGCAGCTCCTGTAACAGTCATCAAATCTTAACTATCTGATGCAGAGGCTTAGACACACTATTCCGTGTAATACCTTCTAAGGGTGGCCCTAAGCCACACCCCTATCACATCACCCTGTTTTACTTCCTGTATAACTTGTATTGTGTATATCAGCTATTCTCCTAGTCCTTTACTTACCCGTTTCTTCCATTAGGCTGTATGTTATTTGAGGTTGGAAAACTTACAACATGCATCCACTCTTGCTTCCCCAGTACATGGCGATGGCATGTAGCAGTGATGACTTTGTGCACGTATTCACCCATGTAACAGCGTGGACAGCAGGATTGAAGTGACTTATATCTGCTGAGTTCTCTAGCCTGTTTGCAGGCATGGCCTCCCTATTCTCAGTCCTCAGGTCTTTCATACTAATTGTAGCATATATCCCTCACATACATTGAGAGCTTTCTATGTGTTGTCTACACTCCTCAAACTTCACAAAGTTCTTACTGAAATCCTCATCTTCAGAGAAGCCTTTCCTCACTGCAGGCCCTTGAGCGCAGATCCCTTCATTATACAGCAAAGTTGCTGTCATAAACCCTCTCTCCCTTACAACGTTATCGCTACTACTGGGATCATTTGATTTACATATCTCCCCCAGTGGAGCATGAGGGCAAAGACTATCTTAGACTTCTGAAAATTCCCCAACTTCAACTGTAGTACTTTGTGTGGAGAATGTGCGCAGTAAAATTTATAGGCAAAATGAGTGAATGCCAGGGATCTGGAGTGGGAAAGGGCTACGATCTGAACCTTAATGCTAGAATACAGGTGGCAGAAGGATAGACGACAGGAACCACGTGAACAAGAGATTGGAGGCTGGACATACAAAAACCGTGTGTCAGGAAGTCAGAGCGAAACCCATGTTGTTAGAAGCATAGTGCAGGAGATAAGAGAGTAAGCACAATACTTCCTGCAGAAACGTGGAAGGTAGAAAATCTACCAAATGAACTGGATGATCTGGCTAAGGAGATTTCCAGGCAGAATGTTGGAGGTGCCTCCTGGCTTCTTGCTGCTTATGCTAAATTGTGAGAGAAGAGAGATAAGCCAAAAAAAACCCTCTGTTAAATAAAACCAGAACTTGATGCTTTTGAAAATTCTCAACTCCTCCCAATGTCAAATGAGGTTAAAATTAACAAAGGGTTTCCAGGCAAAGAACACATGCAGATCCATGTCAGGAAAAGAGGATGCAATGATGTAGCTAGGGATGTGGTTATAAAATCTTTAAGTCTTCAGGGCTGGGGATTTAGCTCAGTGGTTCTGCCACCTGCCTTGGAAGCGCAAGGACCGGAGTTCGATCCCTGTATGAGAAAAACCACAAAAAACCCAAAACAAAACAAAAAAAACCAAAGGCATTCTGTTAAACAGTAGGGCTTCTGAAAAGCTTAAAGTTGTTTTCATCAGCAGTCTCAGCAAAAGCTCAAGGGAGAAAAAGGCTAACTCAAAGAGATTTGTAAGTCTGACTGTTGTTTGCAGGAGTGGGCCTTAATGAGATTCACAGGAGACACACAATGTTTTAAAAAGAATTACATTGGTAAAAAGTGCTAACTTGGAATGAACAGGGAAGGGACTATAAAAAATGAAAAGAGACCTCTGGCTGAGAAATGGCACAGATGCAAACCCTGGCTACATTTTTACAGAAAAGAAAGGACAGCTCAGAGAGTAGAAAAAGAGTAAAAAAGGTGGAGCCTAGAGCATGGAGAATCACTTTAATGCTAGGGTCAGAAAGAGTCCTAATGAAGGAACATCTAGCACCTGCACGCACATCAAGATTTCAGAATTACTACTTATTAGTGACTGCTGCCTGCCTCTCATTCCTGTACCGTTTGAATAGGAACACCTAGCACAGATATTCTCTGCTTGTCCCACCATTGCATACTATATTATTCAAGAGGTGAGTGCTGGGGGAGGCATAGTTACCTATCTCAGGAATTCCCAAGCCTTCGTACTGAAAGCATCCATTCTCTAGGATCTGTACAAGGAAACACACGCAAGGAGCATCATCCCCATCTAACTTAGTTTAAATGCAGAGATTGTGGACACTAGAGCTGATTCAGTGGGAAGGGACTCTTAGTAGATGTTAGGTAGAGTGAGCATATTTTTGGGTGTGAGAAAAATCTGTATAATTTGAGGCCAATAGGTGGACTATGGTAGCTTAAAACCCTCTTTGAGACTCCTCCCTTCAAAAAGTAGTGCTATTGCCTGCTCCTTGAGATTGAGCTGCATGTAGTTACTTGCTTCTAACAATTAAACATAGTAGAAGTGACAGAGAAACTGAAGCTTGAGAACAGAGAATGGCAGGAGCCACCTCTTCTATGCCCAGGACTATGTTATACTCTCTGAATGACTCATCCTATGACTGTCCTTTGCCCACTCCATTCACCAGGCTTGGAATGCCCTGCCACTCATGTCTTTGGCTGACCCCTGCTTATACTTCAGTGGTAGTTTCTGTATCATAGCACAGACTGCACACTCTACTGTAACTCTCAATGTGATATTCTCTTCCCTCCCTCTCTTCAGGGGGGCGCTTTTGTCTTGAATTTATAAATTTTTCTCAGGAATGTAAGAGAGGTATCTTTGGTGAATTAAGGGTTCCATGTTTGCTCACTGGCAGTTTACAGGCCCCCCAGAGGTGGCTGGGTTCCCCCCAGGAAGGGTAATGTGTTCTTGCCCAGTCCTACGTTGTGGTTAAAGGGATCAGAGGATACTGCTCCAATCCAGAAGCAGTTTAGAGGGTGAGTGTGGTTCACCATCTATGGATGGTGAGCAGGTAGCAAAAGAAATCGAATTTCTTTCCGTTGTGTAAGCATGATTCAGTGTGTTCTTTGGAAACTCAGTAATGGGTACCCTGTGTATGCTGCAAAAGAAACATTAACTTAGCCAGGTCTATGGCCTTTGGAAAGTCAAAGAAGACAGGTCAAGGAACCCAAACATTTTTCTTAATTCAGGGCCAGGTTACCCTTTGTTCAGCAGCTGAGAATCCCTGTTCAGAGGCTTGTATCCTACCTTGTGACTCACACATGGCATTACCTGACACTCCACTTCTTAGAACTTTTCTCCCCAGTGGGAACCTAGAATTTGAAGTGGTTTTCCTCAATATTTATCTTTCAAAGGGCCCAATATGTGAATTTGTACACAGGAAAAATAGGACTAACAATAGGAGTTAGCGTCAGTGTAGCTGTGTGCCTTGAACTAGAACCCAAACAAAGACTTGGAAGTATGTATATAACAATGTTTCCAGGTTATGATCACAGAGTTAATAACCATTCTTATGCCAGGCCTCCCACCCTCAGGTGAAGCTTGATGTCCCATATTTTGGGTTCTTGTTTTGGGTGTGTGTTTCACTCATCCTCAGGTTCATTTCCATGAATAAATGATAATAGAGGAGAATCACCCACAGTTTCTCTCCTTGAGGTATTTTTATCCTAGAGGGCAAGATGAAAGTGCAGACAAAGCAGTAGTCAAACCTCAGAGAGAGGAGCAGTTGAGAAAGAGCGCTTGGAACAGGGTCTGGTGACACACACCTGTAATCTTAGCACAGTGAGCTGAGGCAGGAGTAGCACAAGTTTAAGTCCAGCCCAGACAACTTAGACACTTGGAGAGACCCTGTCTCAAAATAAAAAAATTAAAAGGCCTGGCAATGTAGTTCAGTCTGAAGGACCTGGGTTCAATCCTCAGTACCAGAATAAACAAACAAATAAGGAGGCTTTGGTGCACTGGGCCTCACTGGGCAGATGAGACCTGTTGGGACTGACATTGATATAATTAGGAAAAGATCAGACGTTCCAGATGGAAACAAAAGTAAGAATAGATGCATGGCTCTATAGAGGTGGGGACATGGGCTGCTTCTGAGGAACATTGAGACGCATAATTCACCACACAGCAGATGGAGAAGAGCTGGAGAGGCAAAGAATCACAAAAAGCTGCAACATGGACCAGTGAAAATGGATTTACGCAGTAGTCCAGTGGTGACCAGATCTTATGATTTCAGGGCCAGGACAATTTCAAAACCTCTAAATTTTTTATTTTGCAAAGTAAGAACATCTTTTAAATAATCAGCTTCATGGAATATCGTTCAATTTTATAAGGGAAATTCTGACATGCTGTGTATGAACCTAGAGCAATTGTATTAAATGAAATTATATTACACTAAATGAAACATATTATATAAAACAAGACAGTCACAAAAAGACAAAAATTATGACTATTCATATGTGGCTCCTAGAGTAGTCAAATGCACAGTCAGAAGTAGAGTGGTGGGTGTTAGGGGCAGGGGGAGAAGAAATGAGGACTTAGTATTGAATGAAGATGAGTTTCAGTTTGGGAAGATGGGACGTTCTGCAGATGGATTGTGGTGCTGGACATTCACAATGTAAATATCCTAATGCCACACAACTGGACACTTAAACATGGTTACTGTGACCTGTCTTATGTGCACTGCTTATCATAGATCATAAAAGTCAATTTCTACCAGCTGTCACCTTCCTTTCATCAAAGAAAGGCCTGTTAGCCTCAAAAAATACACAAAAGCCCTTGGACCTTGTTGGAAAGTGTCCAAAGTTTTAGGATCCAGCTCTTGACTTTTGACCTTTGGGAAGTGGGGCCTTATGGGAGGTCCTCACATCATAGACGATATGCCTTCAAAAGAGACGGTGGGACCCTTGAGGCATCTGCTTCCCTTTGCTCCCTAGCAGTGATGTGAGTAATTTGCTTTCCCACATGCTCCCACTATCACATGCTGCCTCACTACAGATTCAAAAGAATGGGGCCAAATGATCATGGACCCAAACCTCCACAATTGAGAACCCAAATAAGCCTTTACTCTCTAGAAGTTAATTATCTCAGGTATGGAGAGATAACTGACACACATCCCTTCCTCCCCTGATCTCCTTTCAGGAACTTCCTCATGGCCAAGCCAGTCTGGACATCAGAGATAGAGGTCATGGACACAGGCCTTCTGGTCAGACTCCTAAGGAGCAAGAGACACAGGATGAGCAGAAATTTTGCAAAGCAACCAGAGTTATCTTGGTGCTGCCAAGTCAGGAGAGAGCTCACCTCAAGTTGTGCAATGGAGAGAATTTCACATGAGGCACTAGTTACAGCAGTGTTGGAAGAAATGAATGGGGTAAACAAGACAGGGTTAGGCAACTTAGCTTAGGAATGGCAGGAAGTCAACACCACCCCAAAGGCCATAGGACAAGGGAAAGATGAGGCATAGCCAGATCGAGTACACACTCTTTTCATATCTTGACCTCTATGCAGTAATCAATGCCGCTGGTCTCCATGTTGGTCATGAGCCTGGTTGTTCTTGGTTCCAGTCCTCATTCTTCTATGCTTTGCTCCTTTTTGCAGACCTCTGAGTCAGGAGCCTTCCAAAAGGAGAAAAGTAGAAAAGATGACCATGCAGGGGCTTCTCAGGGGGAACAGGGGAGGGGCTGGCTCCATTCTGTGGGGAGGGGGGCACCCCTGCTTCTCCCTAAAGCTCACTTTCCTCTCACCATGAGCAGGGATTCCCTGTGCCTTCAAAAGAAGCCACTCACTAGGTAAAGGAGCCTGAGAAATGAAGTTGATTGAGGCCAGTCACCTGCCATAGAAGCAGAGTCCATTAAAGGCAAGGACCAGAGCTAAATGCAGGCAGGTACATGACCACCATGGGAGGCCAATATCACTGACTGTTGTGGAGAGGCTAGGATGGAGAAGAAAGTGGTTGTGCTAGGTCTGGCTCAAATAAGTCATCCGGAACTATGTCTGTGTCTGATGGGGCACAGCTAACATGAAGGTGCTAAGTGCTTCTGAAGTGTTTGGCTGGAAAGGGGCAGGTAAAGAGAGAGGACCTTGGTGGTAATGGAAAAGATTTTAAGACTATAAAAGGCCATTGGGAAGGATTCAGCAGAGAAGGAAAAATTGAATGTACAAGAAAGAAGAGAATTAGTAGTCTTCGTGGTTCCCAAAAAGGTAGGAAGGCATCCAAAAATAGACCCAGGGAGTGGTCTTTAATCACACCATAACTAGAAAGGAGAAAGAAATGGAAGGAAGGAAGGAAAGAAAGAAAGATCAGATGGGTAGATGAGGGGATGGTGGATTGGTGAATGGCTACATGGGAGAGATGGTTGGATTGGTGAATGGTTGAGTAGGTGGGTGGGTGGATGGATGAAAGAAAGGAAGGAGGATCCAATGGGTGTGTAAAGAGATGGATGTATGGGTGCATAAATGGATGATGGATATGTTAGTTAATAGATGGAGAGATGTGTGAGTGAAAGGATGGATGAATGAGTGAGTGGCAAGTGGGTGGATTAATGGAAGGGAATCAGATGGGTGGAAGAGGAGTGGTGTGACTATGGATGGATGGATAGGTAGACGACTGTGTGGATGAGCATGTAGGTAGATAGGTGGGTGTGTAGATGGATAGGTGGATATATTGTGGATCGGTCGGTGGGTGGATGGCTGCATGGATGGATGGATAGATGCTGGATTTCCTTTACATATTGTTTCCTGTTGGTACAAGATGAGATATCTCATTTCATGGTTTTCCTTTCCTCTTTAAGGAATGAAGTAAGACTGTCTGCCATGGAGGGATAGAGGACAAAGAGGGAATTCAAGGAAGCATAAGTAGTTATTGTGGGTTTTGGAACAGGACAAGCAAGCCAAAATCTTGGGCAGTGCTGGAGGCTCACTTGAAATGGGTGACCATAAATTTGCAATAGAACCTATTCAGATGTTTTTAGACCCTTTCCTAGCAGTGGCAGATGCAGCAGCAAACTCACAGGGCAGCCATTGAAGAAAAGGAAAAAGATCCCTGGGTTTATTTAAGGCTAGCAATTTGTCTAGATGATTTCAGTATACATTAAAAAAAAAAAAAAAAAAAAAAAAAAAGAAGGGCAGCGTAGACTACAGAATCTGAGCTGAACAAGGCAAATGATGGGCTGAGGGAAATTGCAGAGGTTGTGCTGAGAGGTCACGCTGGAACAGATGAATCACAGCCTGAATGAGAACACGTGGGCAAGGCAGGCACCTAAATGAGTCGTCTGGGAAGAGTAGCAATCTCAGGTGATGACAGCTCTGAGGGATCATGAGGAGGTAATACAGTTAAATACCCTTGTTTGAGGATGGTGATCAGAGGAGCACACATTTTTGTATTCATCATTCTCTGAAATTGATGTTTGTCTTTTTCTGGGCTAGGATCCACCCTTTGTAATTCTTTTTTTTTTCGTACCAGGGATCGAACTCGTGTCCTTGCGCTTGTGAGGCAGGCCACCGAACCGCTGAGCTAAATCCCCGGCTTTTTTTTTTTTTACGTGGGTTAAACTCCCGGTTTTTTTTTTTTTTTTTTTTTTTTTTTTTTTTGGTACCGGGATTGATCTCAGGACCTCGCACTTGCAAACACCCTTTGTAATTTGTATAGCCTTTGCTTTATTTTAAAATTATATTATTAAAGATTAGTTATATACTCTATAACCCAGCCATTCTACTCTCCAGCATTTTATCCAAGAGAAATAGAGACATATATCCAACAAAGGCTTGCAAAGTGTTCACAGCATCCCCCTTCATCATAACCAAGAACTGAGCAAAATTTCAATACCTACCAAGAGCAGAATGAATCCATAACTGTGCTGTATTTATACAGCTGATTATAACTTATCAACAAAAAGGAAGGAGTACGTGCAAGAACTCTTGTTAATTGTAATAAGCCAGGTCCAGAGAGTAAATGTTGTGTTTTTCCATTTATAGGGTATCTGAGATCAAGATGAAGTCATTCTATGGTAAAAAGTTCAATAGTGGCAACAGGAAAGTAATGCCAGGAAACTTCTTAAATAATAAAAATGTCATTAAGCTCTGTGCTGTGGTCTGGATCTGCAAAGCTCTCCAAAGTCCCATGTACAAAGGGCATAGTCCCCAGCTTGGTACTCTTGGGAGGTGATGAAATCTGCAAGAGGTGGGTCCCACCAGGAGGTCTTCAGGTCATGGGCAGTGTGCCCTTAGATAGTACTGTAGAGCTCCAGCTTCCTCTTTTTCCTCTTTTTAGCTTTCCAGCCATGTGGTGAACAGTTTTGCTCTGCCATAATTTGCTGCAACAGGGACAATTGATCATAGACTGAACCTTCCAAAACTGTGAGTCAGAATATTTAATCTTTTCTCTTATTAAGTTTATTATATTAGGTATTCACTACAGTGATGGGAAACTAACACAATATTTGTATATAAAAATATTGAAAGACTAAATGTTAATTATAAAATTAATATGTGCTCAGTACAAAATGTGAGACAATCCAAAGATGGATAGAGAAGAAGATAATAACCTACGTACCCACTTTGGACCTCCTGGAGGCAGTTGATGTTATTGTTCATTTAATAACATTGGATTTGTGTTACTGTACTGCAATACTGGTTCTCAATTTTAAACCATCACAGTTGTTCTTAAAAGTCAGCAGATGGGGATTCTAACTCATCTTTTTCCACATAACACAATTTTATTGAAATGCCCATTTTTTTACATAAATATTTTCATTATCATGACAGGGATATTTTTCAGTCTTGTAGCACAATTGTCCAGCACTCAACTTTTTCAAGTCAAAGTTAGCTGATACCTTTGATGCTACTATAAAAATTTATCCTAAGCTACAGAGGTCATTTGCATTAACTACTTTCAAGCAAAATCCAGATACCATTCATTCCATCTGTAATAGTTCAGCATGAATCTCTGAAGGTTAAAATTATTTTCAAGATACAACCACTCACCAGGTGTTGTAGTGCACACCTGTAATCCCAGCACTCTGAAAGGCCGAGTCAAGAAGATCACAAGTGTTCCACCCTAGCCTAGGCAACTCAGTGACTTAGTGAAATACTATCTCAAAATAAAAAAGAAAAGGGCTGGGATATAGCTCAGTGGGAAGGCCATAGGTTCAATCCTCAGGACTGAAGAAAAGAACCACAGTAACTTCCTCTCTCATACACACTCACACACTCACACACACATGCACGCATGTGACACATCTCTTCACTTTGCAGATTATTTGTTTAGGAAACAAAGTGTATTTCCCTGTAGGGCTTTCTGCACTATTTTGTTGTCCTTTAATTATGTCCCCTCTCATGCTTCTGTGAATTGGTAGCTAGAGCTAGAACACGGGAAGATTTAGTGTGTGTGTGTGTGTGTGTGTGTGTGTGTGTGTGTGTGTGTGTATTTCTTAGGTGATGATAGAAAAACTGTTTTCATGAGGAACTTGTTTCATGGAGACACATAACTCTGATTGCCTGGGCAACTTAGCAAGACTCTATCTCAGAAGAAAAAAATGTGTATGGAAAGGGGAAGGGAGATGTAGCTCATGCAAAGGTCCTGGTTTAATCCCAAATACTTAAAAAAAATACCTGGAATTTACATGGCTGGATATGGACAATGAGCAAAGTAAACACGGAAGTCACAGATATATGAGGTGAAGAAAATTAACATAGGACAGATGATGGGGATTGTGTTTTAAACAAGGCAGTGAAGGAAGTTTTATGATCCAGTGATAGATGAGAAAAGTCCTAAAAAGGTGATGGGAAACAAGTGTCCCCTGGGGAAGGGTAACCCTGAGAAGGAGCACCTACAAAGGTGGGTATACCTGTGGGAAGAGCACACCTGGGCAAGGGCACCCCTGAGGAAGGGCGCACTGAACACAGGCTCAGGAGCAGGAGTACGGCAGTAAGGAGGCCAGTGCAGCCGGCACAGAATGAGCAAGGGCGGTGCAGGGGGTAAGGGAGCATCACCGTGCAGCCAGGCTCAGGCCCAGAAAGTGAAGACCGCATGTCCTCTCTTCAGTATTTGTTCATTCAGTGGTGGCTGCCAACACCAGTTCTCCACTGTGGACGGTGGTGAGCCTTTCATGGGGAGTGAGATGCCAAGTCCACGGCGCCTCAGGCCCTTGCTCTGCTGTTTCCTCACACCGGTGATCTGTGCCCTTCCGCTGGCTCCCTCACTGCTCCCAAGTCTCAGTGTGCAAAGCAACTCCTCAGGAAGGCCTTTCTGGGCTACTGCTTTGAAGTGTTTTTTCATGAACGCTTTTCTCTCCACCCAATGTAGTTCTCCCAGCACCAAGAACTGTCAGAAAATGTCTGACTTATTAATGTAAGTCTACTTCTTTTTCAAATGCCATGAGAGCAGGGACCAGCTCCTAGACGATCCCTGGGCACATGTGGATGATTGGTGAACAAGAGTGGGATGAGTGATGCCCTAGCTGTAATACTCTCCCCTGTGTATCTGTGCCCATGGCCTCATGTGTGCACCTGAGGCTGACTGGGCCTAGGATGCATCTTTTTCTCCTTCTCTTTAACTAAAGGGAAAAGGCATCCTTCCACTTCTCTCGGGCTCCTCTAGCCTCCAAGACCTACCCACCCTTGATGCCTCTGGAGCCTCCTTCCATCCTTATCTGCTCTCTTACCTCCTTGTCCCTGTCCTCTTGTTATTTCCATCCCTACAAAGGCATGCTTGGGTCTCCTCCACTCTAAAATTCTTTTTTGTGTGGGGGGGTACTGGGGAATTGAACTCAGGTCCTTGCGCTTGCAAGGCAGGCGGCAGAACCACTGAGCTAAATCCCCAGCCCCTAAAATTCTCTTTTTCTGTGAGACCTGACTGAACTAGAGCAACTCCATGTTGACCAGCAAATGACCCAGAGACTGTTGTTTCCCCCGTTATAGGATAAGTAATGATTAATTGTGAATTACTAGATAACTTCTTGGGAGTTCTGGGAAACTAGAGAGAAACTGAACAAACACAGAGACCCAAAGTAAATCACTCTACTCCTTGTTTGCCTGTAACTGAATGTTCTGAACACCACAATCTATAAAACAATGGGTAATCGATCTGCTGACCATTAGTACGTAACGGTCAAGTACATGATTGATGACCACCAGCTCGGATCAACTGACCACTTGCCTTTGTCCCCTTCCTGTAAGTTTCAAGTGTTAACTCCCCATAGCCCTTTATAAAATAGCCTCTGACTCTGAGCTAGTTGCCTCTCTGAGCTACTTGGCTTTGGGAGTGCTGTCTGGCCAGACTAACAGAGGTCTATTTACTAACCAGCCTGGTGTGTTCCTTCCTGGGTGACTCTCACTGTCCAACAAGCTCCTGGAGCCTTGACGAGCTTTGGGACTGAGCATCATGGAGGCCTTTGGGCTGTTCAGGCTCCACGGAGTAAAAGTGAGACTTTAAGTCTTACACTTCTACCTTTTTTTTTTTTTAACCCATTTCTCCACTCCCCTTGTCCTTCACATCTGTAAAATAGATGTTTTTCCTCCATTTGAGCTTTAGGGACAATATTCACAGAGTCAAAACCAGTGCTGTGTAACACTGTGTGTGTGTATTACGCATGAGAGAGGTTTCCCCTAGCGAGACAATTTGTAGCCTCAGTTACACTGTCCCCCCAAAAGGTTAAGAAACCATTACATTACCCAATGTTACTTATGAATGCGATGGTTTGTTAAAGAACAATTTTAGAGGAAAGAATGGTCAGAGAGAGACACTTACCAAGCCTATGTCAGGACACCCTGCTGAGGGTGCCTGCCTGTCCTGGGAGGTCATCTGCCCAGAGCTGGGCTGGGCACTGAGAGCAGCAACACTTGGCAGGGTTGCCCTCTGTCAGCTGTTCTTAGGAGAGCGGAGACATTTCCCTTACTTGCAGCTGACTTTATTTATTTATTCAGCTTCCGCACTTACTCAGGGAAATGTCTCAATTTATAGTCCAACCAGTCTAACTGCTCTCCTCATCATTTTATCCTAACCTCAGCACATGAACAGTAGAGCCTTAACAGTTTAGAACATTTTCAGTCCTCTGGCAAAAGCACTATGCCTATTTGCAGTTTTTTTTCCTGGAAATTTCCCAAAACACAATGTCTGCCAATGAGCTCATTACAAAAACCTCTCACAGTCTCCCTGGGGGATTATACCAGGAACAGAAATATCCAAGGAGTAAATGTTGTTTCAAGATATTTTAGTTTTGTTATTATAAAAAACTTTTTATTCACTTTATATTATAAAGCTATTGCTAGTACATATATAAACTAGTACACTGGAAATTTCCCAAAACACAATGTCTGCCAATGAGCTCATTACAAAAACCTCTCACAGTCTCCCTGGGGGATTATACCAGGAACAGAAATATCCAAGGAGTAAATGTTGTTTCAAGATATTTTAGTTTTGTTATTATAAAAAACTTTTTATTCACTTTATATTATAAAGCTATTGCTAGTACATATATAAACTAGTACACATATATCTTTGAATGAAGGCTATACTTCTTTGCTCCATGGACATGAGTTCTGGGCCAGTGAAATGGGGTTTTGCTACTGGATCCAGACTGAGGAAGTAAGGTATCCCTTTCTAAGCAGAAGATATATATCACTGCTTTTAAATCCACTCCTAAAATGCAGTGGCTCCCAACAATAACTCATTATTATCTCACAGACCTGTGGATCGACTGTTTTCAGTTGCTTACCCCCGGGTTTCTTATGTGGTTGTTGGCTGGAGATGTAAATCATCTCCAGATCCAGCTGGGCTCATTGTCTGACACAGCTCAGCTACAGAGCTGCAGTTAATGCCAGCTGTCACCTGGAGCCTCGGCGGGCTCCCGAGTGGAGCACTCACACATGGCACTCGTGTGGCTTAGGCTTCTCCCAGCACGACAGCTGGTTTCCAAGAGGGGGCAATACCAAGACAGAATAGAGACAGCCAGGTGGGAGCTGCACAATTTCTTACTCATCTGGCCTCAGAATCTTACTTCTAAAATGACTGCAGTCAAGGCAAGACCAGATCCAAAGGGTAAAATAGGACAAAAGGAAGGACTTGATAGAAGGAGCACCAGATGCATACAGGAAGAGAAAGAACTGTATTAAAACCACATTGTAGATGCAGAAATGTGTATAATTCTTTTATGCGAATTAGTTTTTTAAGTGAGAGAAAGACATGTTGAATCCTTCCAATATATTTTTATTACATATTTAAGAGACTCATAGTTTACTGTAAACATTATTTTTATATGGAATAAGAAACCAAAAAATCCAAATGACTCAGTTTATACTGTGACATTCATTTATTGCAGTGATCTGCAACTGAATCTAGAACATTTCACAGGTAGGCCTGGAGTCTCCATGAGTATTTGGAGTATCGCCGAGTATTTGGCTTTCATAAACTCTGGCTTGGTCTTATTCATGAATAATTTTATCATTCAGTAGATTGGCAAAAACCATAGTTTGAACATTGTGGTCATGGTTTCATTTTCATAAATTTCTTCATTCTGATTTTAGTCTTTTCCAAGCTCTCAAAATTCTCATGAAACTGGCCATGGTGGTGAGTCCTGTAACCCCACCTGAGGAAGGTAGATCCTGTTTGAGGTCAGTCTGGACAACTTAATGAGAGCCTGTCCCAAAATTTAAAAATGAAAAAGAGGCAGGGATGTAGCTCAAAGTTTCCTGAGTTCGGTCCACAATACCTCCCCCCAATTCCTATAAAATATTTTCCTACATGGAAGTCTGATTTCTAAGTCCTCCCAAGTGGCTCACTTACACTTTGGCCCTTTATTCATTACTAAAGTCAGCTAGGCCACAGACATTTCAAAAAAGTGGTCAAAGTGCTTTCTGGCCTTGCTGGGAAAATAGCTGTTGGATGAGTAAAGACATCCTACCCTGAGGAGGAGGAGGCCACCCTCTCCAAGTGGGAGCCATTTGGGTTCAGTTATACTGGCCACTAGGGGGAGCCTGGAGCTCTTAGTTCCCATCCAGCTGTGGGCTGTTTCCCACTGGCCTGAGCGTGTTCCGACCATCATCCCAGGTTTAGCTTTGAATCCTAGCAGCACTGCTGACAACCTGGATCCTTGGCCAGGGTGCTCAGCTTCACTGCACCTCCTTCCCTTTCTCATTTGTTGTATTCAGATACTGCACTAGGCCTTGTCTTTATTTTATTTTATTTTTTCAAGGCTGAGAATGGAACCCTTGGCCTTGCACATGCTAGGCAAGTAAGGATTACCTTTAGCAGGATTTCTTTTTTTTTTTTTTCCAGCTTTAATTGAGTTTATTGGTACATTTTAGGGATACAGTACAGTTACATTCATTGTTGGGATCTTGTACCTCTACATGACAAGTCTTGATTCTCATTTTTTCCCCTTACCTCTGCCCTCCCTTCACCCCCCCTCCCCTCCCCATCTACAAACACTTTATTTTTATCTTTTCATTCTCTCACATTTTTTTCTTTTCCCTTTTTACTCTTCCCCTATCCATCCCACCTTCCCTACACCTTTAGCTCCTTTCTTCCCATTTCTAAATGTCAGTAATCTTATTAGAATCTTATGCATTGTTGCAGATTATTTACACCAGGGAAACTATTCAGTATTTACACATGTGTGACTTATTTATTTCACTTAGGAGTATATCTTCAATATGTATCCATTTTCCTATGAATGAATCTATTTTCTCGTTCTTTATGGCTGAGTAATATTCCATTTTATAGAAAAACCACAACTTCTTTATCCAGTTTCCAATGGATGGGCAAATAGGCTGTTTCCAAGATTTAGCTATTACAAACTGCGCCGCTATAAACATGGGTGCACATACTTTTCTGT
>NW_022900940.1:428997-432915 GCF_012274545.1 Fukomys damarensis | reverse complement strand
ATTAAGTCTAGAAGTTTTTTGGTGGAGTTTTTTGGATCTTCAATGTAGAGTATCATATCATCAGCAAATAATGATAGTTTAACTTCTTCCTTTCCTATCTTTATTGCTTTAATTTCTTTCTCTTGTCTAATTGCTGTGGCTAATGTTTCCAGAACTATATTGAAGAGAAGTGGTGATAGTGGGCATCCTTGTCTTGTTCCTGATTTTAACATGAAGGTTTTCAGTTTTTGGCCATTCAATATGATGTTGGCTGATGGTTTTTCATAGTTAGCCTTTATTAAATTGAGGTATAGACCATCTATTCCAATTTTTTGCAGGGTTTTTATCATGAATGGGTGTTGAATTTTATCAAATGCTTTTTCTGCATCTATTGAGAGGATCATATGGTTTTTGTCCTTGACTTTGTTAATATAATGGATTACATTTATTGACTTTCGTATGTTGAACCACCCTTGCATCTCTGGAATAAATCCGACTTGGTCAGGATGGATGATCTTCTTAATGATCCTCTATATTCTGTTTGCTAGTATCTTATTAAGGATTTTTGCATCTATATTCATTAAGGAGATTGGTCTGTAGTTCTCCTTTTTAGTTGTACCTTTCCCTGGTTTGGGAATCAAAGTGATACTTTTTAGCAGGATTTCTCAAGCTTGAATCACCCTGTCTTTGTAGCAAATCTGAACACAAAATTACTGCCTTTGTTTAAATCTTTTGTGCATATAACATCACTGAAAATGTTGGAAAACCAGTACACATGCCATATGCAGAGATAAATGAAAAAAAAAGCACAACTATAAAATAACAAATATGTTTCAATGTTCTCTAGAATCAGCTTGTGTGTCACTGGTGATATACAGACCCAAGTTTGGAAACAGTGCCCTAAGAAGAGTAGGATATGATTTCTCCAATCTGAGTTACTGGAAACCCCTGCAGTCAGGTTCTAGTACCCGGCCCAGTATACAATGCAGGCCTGAGAAATAAATACACAAAGAGACAGAACTAAGAGGGAGAAAGTGGGGAGACAAAGGCTGGAGCAACTGACAAAGGCGCTGGCCAGTTCTGGGCACCGACTTTCACTGGGGTAAATGCAAGCTACATGCAGTTTCTATGGAAACAATGTAACAAGGCTTGTAAAGGACAAGACAAAGCATTCTCAAATCAGGAACAAAATAAACAAAATATATGGTTGTAATTAGATCATTGTCCTGCTGGTCAGAAGTTTTTAGTTGTGGGAATGGAATTTGGGTGTGAGTTACTCTGATGTAGGCTTCAGCCAGACTCACTTCTATAAACAATCCAATTGAGGGGTGAACTCTTCACAGCCTGCTTTGCGCATAATCAATATTACAGTTGTCTGCACTGAGTGTCCCCAGTCCTCCAGTTATCAGTGATCACTCTTTCATTAACTTAAGAAACAGACAGCCTAAATAAACTTTCTGAACCTTTTCTATGCTTTATGCCAAGACTTCTGCACTCCCTTCCCGGACTTTAGTGGATTTCCAAAAGGCCTATGTTTTTTAGGCTGTGTGGACTACTTCCTTTCTTCACTGTGTGGGTCCTGATTGACAACCTATATTTCAAATGGTCCAAATTTCCATTCTAAACCTTATGAGCTACAGATTCTTGTATCCAACCACATACTTACCAGTGCCATTTGGACATCCTGTGGCCATGTCAGACAGCAGATTGAAAACTGAACTCCTAGTCAGGTGTGGTGGTACCTGCCTATGATTCCAACAACCCTGGGAGGCTGAGGAAGGAGGACAGAAAGTTTCATTCCTGCCTGGCTGGGAAACTTAGCAGGACCTTGTCTCAAAATAAAAAAATAAAAAGGTCTGGGTAGATTGCTCAGTGTGAAGGCCCTGTATTCTTTCCTCAGTTCAACAAACAGAAGAAAAAAAACAGAACCCTGATCTTGGTTGCCCTAAACCAGCTTCTCCCTCATCTTTCCCATTTATTCCTTAGCCCTCCAGGAGGGCAGAGACTATGTCCGTCCAGTCACTGTGCATTTCCTATGCATAGATACTGCCTTGCACAGAGACGGTACCTGTATCAGTCAGCTTAAACTGTTGTACCGCAGTGACAAGTGACCACAAACCAGTAACATACAGCCACTTCAGTTTACTCTTGCTCACATCTCTGACTCTCTCAGCTCAGCTGGGTCTGTGTTCCTGTCATCTTCATTCCAGAAGAAAGATTGAAGCGTCCGCCATCACTGAGTGCACTTTTCTCATGGCAGGCAGGAAAAAGCACTAATGCAACCACTGATGGTCCTTAAGCTCCTGCTGCTGTTTACATTCCATCAACAGGCAGGCAGGCTTTGCCCTGCTAACTACTTGGGAATAATAGCACAGCTTACCACAGCATTGATAAATGTGGACCAGATACTGACACAATGAGTAAAAGTATCAGGCAGCTTCAGTGATGGATCTAAGAACAGAACATTACATGTGGGTTAGGAAACAGGCTTCCTACTTAAATTGTATATAAGCATCTGGAACATACAACTTATCCATTGGCCTAGGATATTGATTTCTCTCATAGACTAAGACAAAGGCATCACACACTGGCCTCACCCAGGAGTCTCACATATCAACCAGAGAGGCGGAAGCCTAGCCAGTCTCAGGTGTGGGTCCCCTCCTGTGCCCTCCGGCATGTCTGTCTTCCCACTTGGCCTGAGCCTTGGCATCTTGCAGACATCCCATACCAGACCACTATTCCTGGAGTCCCAGATGATCAATGCACAGGGCCACAAACCTCACTATGTCTTATGGGCCTCACTGTTCAAGGGTCTGCAAAGAATCTCACCACTCCTAGGAATTATTGGGGCTGGAGAGATCCCTCTGAGTCTTGTATGGTTTGGTCCTTGAGGATCAAAAGCTTACAATAAGTCCTGTCCAAAGGGCTGCCTCAGGAGGTAAATCAGAACCCGTAGCCTATCCTACCTCAGCTGGAGTCTCCCACAGGTCCACAGGGTAGGAGAGCCAGGAAATCAAGACCACAAGACCTGCAACAACTGTCCAGGTAGGTGAGTCTGGGTACCTGGTCATGGTGGAGTAAGAGGGTCATGGGTGTTACACTTTGATCACAAAAATGGAGTTTTCCGTACACACACACCTGCAAGAATATAAAATGGCAAGCACACAATCCAAGTTCATGTCAACAGAGTCTTGATTAAGACCAGGAGTACACAGCGGAGCACCACCAACTGTCCAAAGAAAGGACCTCTCTAGGCGGTTGCAAGGCGAGATCTCCAGGTCACGTTGTTACAAACAAACAAACAACAAACAAACAAAAGGTATGTGTGGGGCATGGTACAGAACAACGTGTAGCACGTGTTCGTTTTTGTGGGAGAACAGCACAAGTAGAATGTACTTACATACCCTATTTTCTGTTTTTGTACTGGTAACAGACACCCAACCCACACAAACCCCCACGGCCTGTAGGGGGCGCAGAAAGACAGAGTACTGTAGAAGGAAGGGCAGAGCAAGTTTTCCACAGCACGCTTTTAAACGTAGTCATCTTGCTTCTCGAACCATGTAAGGGTATTGATGACCTGTCCCCCAAATAAGCTAATTGCATAGATAGACCACGCCACGCCTCGCTCCTCCCGTCGCACACTGAATCTCTGAGCCTGGGGCCTAGCCGAGCACCCCCTTCTCCTGCCGCGCGGGTTGTTTCCCCAGGCGAGAGTGAAACTCGGGCTGAGACCGGAGCCTCAAACCAGAGCTCGGCCGGGCCACGGGGCTAATTTGCACGGCAGGAGCGTCCTGCTCCTCGGCCTCAGTTCTAGCCTGTCAGACTCTCAGGAATGAGGACCAGGAGCTTTGTTCGGCCGCGAATGGGGACACGGAGGCCCGGAAATGTGGGGGGCTCCGGGGTGGGCGCCCCGCGTGGCTGCGCGGCCCGCCTGCTCCC
>NW_022900940.1:377727-428952 GCF_012274545.1 Fukomys damarensis | reverse complement strand
CTCCCGGGACCCCAGCCTGGTGCCGAGGGCCGGCTCCAACCGACGTGGCCTCTCCGCCTGCCCGGGACGGAGCACGAGAGGCCTGGACGCTGTGGCCAAAGCGCAGCCAGCAACTCCGAAGAGAAGAGGTGCCCCCAAGGAAGTGGCCCTGCCAGCCCAGCACCGCCCCGCAAGCCCTAGGGGGACAGGAGGGGAGGGGAAGGAGGGGCGAGGGGCTGGCAGAGCGGAGGTTTGGAGGAGGGGTGCGGGTCACCGCCCCCAGCCAAGTGGCCTCCCCTTTCCAAACTCTGTTCTCTTTAAACTTTAGGACTTGTGCTAGTCACACAGAATTCGTGCAGACCTTCAGCACAGTTTACCAGGAACGCGTCCTCACCCAGATGGAGAAGTCAGATGGGACAAGGCTCCAGGAGCCCTCTCAGCTCTGCCCAAGTCGCCCCCCTTCCTGACTTGGTGTCCCCTCCAGTTCTGCCAGCCGCCCGACCACACGGCACTGTTCTTTCCTGGGCACCCACGCAGTACCTTCTCAGGCTGTTTTCATCCGCAAGTATAATCCACAGTGTCTTCGCCCTCTACTGCGCCCTCTACTGCGGGGGGGCGTTTGTTTGAGGTGGTTGGGAATAACTGCCATGAATATTCTCCCGGGTGCTTTTTGGTGAGCGCACACGCACACATTTCTCTTCAGCACAGACTGTTTCCTGGCACTCTGGAGTAACGTTTTGCTGTGACTTTGAAGCAATAAGTGGCTCCTTACTGTGCTACATTCCCTTCTGCATTCTTCTTTTTACCTGTACCTACTTTTATATTTGTGTGGATTTCTTATAGTCAACGTATCATTTGGTTGTGTTTTAATCCACTCTGACAATGTCAGGCTTTTTTGTATTTAAACCATTCACATTTACAGTTATTATTGATATAGTTAGAGTGATGCTACTGTATAACTATGTCCTTTCCATTTCATACTCTGTTTAATTGTTCCTTTCTGCTTTCTGGGACTTTGATATTGTACAAACCCATTTCCTCTTCTCTCGGCATCATGTCCAGGAATTTGCAATACGCCTTAACGATTTATATTTTTGTTCTGCGTTGGGGTAAAACTCAGGGTCTCCCTCCTGTTAGGCAAACACTGTACCTGGAAGCCACATCCCCAACCGCTTAGTGTACTTCCAACTAACAGTACATGCTTCACAAGTGGTACAGCAACTTAAAGTATTCCTGACTCCGTCTTTTCGTCCCTGATAAAGTTGCTGCCATCTCTTCCACTCATTCATGTGCTGTACTAATTCAGGTGATTATTATTAGTACTTTCAACAAATATTTACTTATGACATCAGTGGAGAATAAGAAAACCTAAATTTTTAGTTTGTTTTCATTTAATCCTTCTCTAATGGTTTTCCCTTTCCACATCGATCACTGTTTTTGACCTATATCATTTTCTGTCTCTCTGAAAAAACTTCCTTTAACATTTTTACAGGTATCCTGGCAATGAGTTCTCTTTGTCTCAGAACATCTTTATTTGTTTTACCTTTGAAAGTTAATTTTATGAGATATAAAATTTTAGGTGAGTGAATTTTCCTTCAATATTTTAAATATCACACTCCTCTGTCTTCTTGCTCACATGGTTTCTGATGAAGTCTGCTATAACTCTTCCTCCCCTTTTGGTAAGGTGTTTATTTTCCTTTGTATTATTTTAGGGTTTTTCCTTGTCTTTAGTTCTCTACAATTTACGTATGACAAATACAAACTCTTTGTTATTTACCCTGCTAGGTATTTCTAAGATTCCTCAATCTGTAGTTTACTACCTGTCATTAATTTTTCAAAGTTTCAGCTACTGTTCCTTCAAGTATTTCTCCTCCTGTTTCTGCTTCTCCTTCTGATGTCACACAACACATTATACCTGTTGTGATTTCCCTGCAGTTCTTAGACATTGTGTTCTGCTTTTTTTTTTCTTTGTACTTCAGTCTATGATGTTTCTCCTGACCCATTGTTAAGATCACTGGTTCTTTCTTTGGCTATATCCAATGTATTACCCAATTGAAGGCATTTGCCTTTTCTATTATAATGTTAAAACCTCAAGCATTTTGTTTGATTATTTTTTAAAGTCTCCATTTCTCTGATTACCTTTTCTTGCTGTCATCTACCTTTTTTCCAGTAGAGACTTTAACATCTTAATCAAAGTTATTTCCAACTCTCTAATTGAACATCTTATGTCACGTCTGGCTCTGGTTCAGATGCGTATTTTGTCCTGTTAGACTGTGTTTTCTTTTTCTTCAAATATGTTTTGTGATTTTTATGTTGTTAAGAGCCAATATCTTAGTTACTTTTCTTGCTGCTGAGACAAAATACCCAACATTCACATGTTAAAGGAGGAAAGATTTCTTTCAGCTCATAGTTTGTGGAGGTTTCTGTCCATATTCACTGGTTCCAAGGCAGTGGCATGGCAGAGGGGGTACTGCAGAGGAGAAACACTTCATGGCAGAGCAGGCAGGAGGTAACAAGCAGCAAGAAGCAAACGTCCCTTCCCCCTTTACCCCATCTAGGCTATAAACCCTTTGTGGTGCCATCCACAACCAGGACTGTGTTAAAACAATTAGTGGACTAATACAGTACTACATACTCTTAATCCCAGCATCACACCTTCAACCCACATTCACACATCCTAGATCCAGCTCTGTCTAAAAAATCCCACCTATGACTGCCATGAGGCTGTTTTAGGGGGACATCTAGATATGAGCTATAACAACCAGACATAATGTATTGGGTAATCTGGATGGAGGTGATTAGACTTTTCGTGTGAGATTTTATGTTACTCTGGTTTGCAGTTGAGCTATGCTTCACATTTGCCACAGTTAAGGTACTGGGATCTTCAAATTCTAGCATTCTTGGTTTTTGTTTTGTTTTTTTTTTTTTTTTTTGCAGCTTTAATTGTTTATTGGTACATTTTAGGGATACCGTACAGTTACATTCATTGTTGGGATCTTGTACCTCTACATGACAGGTTTTGGTTCTCATTTTTCCCCCTTGTCCCTGCCCTCCCTTCACCCCCTCCTCCCCTCCCCATCTACAAACACTTTATTTCCATCTTTTCATTATCTCACATTTTTTCTTTTCCCTTATTACCCTTCCCCTACCCATCCCACCTTCCCTATACCTTTAGTCCCTTTCTTCCCATCTAGCATTCTTGTTTTTTATTCCCCTGTATTTCCCCCAAGAACTCCCTCTTAAGTAGTTTCTGAGCCTTGCAGATCCTCAGCTGTAGTCCAGACAGTATCCCGGAGCCTTATTGTCACAGTTCATGACACTGCAAAGGATGAGAGACTACTCAGAGTCAGTGTCCAATTCAAACTCCAAGAAAGGCCAGAGGGACTGCCCTTAGCCAAGACCCCTCAGCAAGAGTCTCATAAAGTTGGGAACTGAAGCTTCTGCAGCTTTTTATTGATAGAACCAGGAAGGACAGGGGGAGGTTAGGATGGTATGTTACATGATTGACCTTAGGGCCAATCTAAATGATAAATTGGAGTATGAAGGAGGAGAGGGCCAGAGTATTCATTTCTTAAGGCAGTGTGTTTTGATCTTACTTAGACTTGTGGCTATCACCTTATAATCTCTAACCATGCATTCTGGGAGGTTTTGGGTGCGTGGCTTCAAAAATCCCTTACCTCTGCATATCCATTTCACACATGCCTCTGGCCAACACTCCCACATCTTAATGCGGTGACAAGGAGGGAGAGAAAACATTCTATATTCTTATGAACAAATCTCAGTCCCTAGGCTTCCCAACTTTTTTTCTCTCCTCAGTTTAGGTGAGATAGCACAGAAGCAGTTAAAACTGGATCTTCTCCCACAGGCAGTTACAGATCTGACGATGACCTTTTCTGAATAACTGGCTACTTTTATGGAGCATATATAGAGTATGTTTATAAATGGTTACTTTTTCCTTCCTTCTGTCAAGGGCACAAAGTAATATTTTGTGGCTCTTCACCATGACAACCAGTAACTTCTCAGAGATAAAACCCATGAAAGAACTGAGACTTTGCCCAAGGTTGTGATCCCTCAGGAGCTTCCCACTCAGACTACACTCAGCCTCCAATAATTTATTAAAACACCATATGGATGCTTCTACTAATTCATGACCCTAACAACCTGTGCCCCAGATAAGCTGACTTTGTGTTTCTTTGTGTATAGGATGGTTGCAGTAATAAAAAAAAAACTGGGTAGCTTAAAACAAACAGATATTTATTCACTCACACGTTTGACTGATAGAAACCCATAAGTCAAGGTGTAAGCCTCTGAAACCTGTAGGGGAGACTTTTCTTTACCTAGCTGGCAGTAGCTTACAGTCTTTGGTGGTCTTCAGCTTGCAACTGCATCCACTGTCGTGGGACTCTCTTCTCACAGGTCTCTGTGTCTTTGCCTCTTTTCTTACACACAGATTAGCCATATTGGATTAAAGGCTCACTTTCGCTCCCATATGACTTCATTTTAACTAATTATATCTACAGCTGTACTTCTAAATGAGGTCACATTTTGAGGTGCTGGGAGTTGGGCTTTGGCATAACTCTTGGAGGGATACAATTAAACTCATAACGCACTATTATCTACCTGTTTCACCAGGTGTGAGGTGATGGCTATCTCTACAACCTCAATTTTCTGAGACATTAGAACACGATGTTCATCTTTTCTGTCCTTGTAGGAAGGGAGTAATGACTTTAAGCTCTTTATATGGTGGGATCAAAACTGGAAGACTGTTACTGGTTTTTAAAACCATTTACACAGATGCTTCAAAAACAGTAAAGTTTTACTAATTATTTCCTAAACTTGCTATACTACTTGAAATTAATTTAAAAACCCTCCTGTTATGCTGTGGGCTCCAACACATTCTGCCTCAGCTCCACACAGTGCTTTGGCACACTCCTTTTAAAATTGTAACAGGTTTTAATGACTCCAGCCCCTTTGCATGCAGTTCTTGTCTCCAGTTGCTGTGCAACTGTACATTCTTGCACTTTCACAGTGTAATTCAAACAATGGTAGCATAGTGATTAAAAGGAAAAAAAAGAACTTGATTTGCTTTAACTGTTATTTCAGAATTTTTATCTGTGTTTAAAATCTGAAACAGTGAAACAGTCATAAAGCATGAGATGCTTTTTATTGGTAAAGGCAAATTTTAGTTCATGTGTGGAATATTTTAGTACCACTTTAGAGTTGTATTTCCTTCTTTTCAAACTGTTACAAGAGTAAATAAAAATTTAAAAAATCATGACTACAATCTAAAATGATTACTACAACTAAAAATCATTTTGCCAAGAGGGAAAACTAGCCTCTTGAAGTGTCACCTGTAATTGTTAAGCCGCTAATTTGGGTCTTGCCTAACTTTGAGAAGTTTATAGTTTCAGGTCATAGTTGGTGGCTACAAGGCAGGGTAGCATGGCAGAGGAGATCTACTTCATGGCAGGCAGAAGACAGAAGGCAGCAAGGTAGCAAAACAACAAAACAATAAGCCACCACAGCAGCCTTCTTTCTGTCCCTTATACTTTATCCAGGTGGCATGCCCTTAGGCACACTCAGGGTGGGGCTTCCTATTATTCACACCCAGAACTGTACCAAATCAATCAGTGGACTAGTTTAATAATCACACACCATTGATCCCAGCATCACACACTTAATCCCAGCAATTCACACTTAATCTCAGCATCACACACTGTAAATATAGCCATCCCTGAAAAGCCCCACCTTTGGCCACAAGAGGCTTTAGAGGGACATACAGATACAAACCATAACATTTCTCCCCTTTTTCCCAAAGATTCATGCATACCCTTTTTATGCAAAAGGCATTTAGACCACCTCCAAGTGTTGCCGAAGTCCTAACAGTTTCAGCATTGCTGAAAAGTCCATCTGAAAGGTCCTCTCAGATTTAAGGCAAACTCGTAACTAAAAGACCCAGTGAAAAGAAAGTTAAACAGTACCAAAATGTAATGGCCCAAGATAAATATTTGCATTCCAAACAGGGGGATAGAGAGGAATGGGACCAAATCTAGTCCAAAATGCAACAGGGCAATCATTAAATCTGTAGTACAGTGTCCAGCATCCAAGGCAGTCTGTGGCAAGATGTGGACTCCAAGGGATTTGGGTGACTCCACCCCCCATTGCCCTGCAGATGGTTGTAACCACTGCAGCTTCTCTCTTGGGCTGGCTTTGCCCACTTCTTGCAGCTTTCCTCAGATGAACTATGTTCCTGGCTTCTCCAACTTTCTGGGGTCTTCCCTGCACCTTTGGCTTCGCACTCATAGCTTCATGAACTGCTCTCTCAGGAGCATACTGCCCGGTCTCCCAGGTCTTCCTCTGGGTGGAAGCCTTCCTGACCCCACAACTCTTGTATTCTGCATGCACCTAAAACCATTACCATGCCGATGATGCCAAGGTCCTCTGCCAGCTGGAGCAGTAGTCAGCCAGGCTTCCTTCTCTCTTGGCTGTAGGGGTCCTGTGCCTGGATCGCTGACCTCTCTGAACTCAATCCCAAGGAACAAATTTTCTAGGTCACTGCCGCTCTGGAACCTGGTGCTCTAGGGCCCTCTCCTCAAAGCAAATTCTTTCACCTTTGCACCTTTTAGGCTGCAAAGGCAGGAGTCTTGCTGTTTCTTGCCATCTCTTCAGGGCATCTTTTCCATTCTTCTGTTCCTTCTCAGCAACTGAGTTCTCCTCTGCTCTATCTTTGCAGTTGACAGCTTTGCTGGAGCTTTCTTTCTGGCTAAATTCACAACATTTTAAGTCATTTTGCTGGGCTCTTTGCTCTTGTTTCTCAACATAGATCTGACTAAACACTCCCAACAGCAGCCATGCCATGGCCTTAACACTAGACTGCTTTGAAATTTCTTCTGCCAGATTAATTGGTCTACCACCCTTAGTCTCAGTCTCAGGCAAACTCTCTGCACACTAGCAAAATTCAGATGAATTTTCTGAGAAAGTCTAACTCACATGGTCTGGAGTCCAACAGCCAATACAGTTCTTGTTCCTTACTAAAACTTCCTGTGCCTGGTCTTATTGGTACCATTTCTATCAGTATTCTGGTCTTCTCAGCTCTGACCGGAATCTCCCATCAAGTATGGCTTAAGAAATTCCTGGGCTATTTCTCTAGCTGGCATTTCCAAACTTTCCAAACTCTTTCCACAAACCAGTTCTGAAAGTTCCTGAACCACATGGTCAGGTATAGTCACAGCAAAGGTCTCAGTACTGGCACCAAAATCTGACTTAGTTATCTTTCTCATTGCTGAGGCAAAATACCCGACAACCAAATTTAAAAGAGGAAAGGTTTATTGTAGCTAACAGTTTGTAGAGGTTTCAGTCCCTAATTAGCTGGTTCCAAGGCAGGGCAGCATGGGAGAAAGGCATCACAGATGAGAAATAGCCCATGATGTGGCAGCAAGAGGCAGCAAGCAGCAGTGCCTGCTCCCCCTTTCTGTTTCAATCAGCCTACAAGACTATTGATCAGCACCACAGCCATGATTCTATTATCCATACCCTTACTCCCAGTATCATACCCTTAATTCACATTCATACACCCTAATCCAGCTACTTTTAAAACTCCTCATCTATGACCACATGAGGCTTTGAGGAGACATCTAGATACAGAGCAGCACAGGTAGCTTTTTCACATGTGGGTACTGATGAGTACTCAGTTGAACCAAATTATTCACAAATGAAAACATTTACATACCAGGATGCCACTTCATTTTATTCTTGGAGACATGGATTGTGGGGACTCTCAGCTTTTCCACACTTAGAGACAAGTGTTAAAGCCTTCATTTTCAGGGAATATATGAAACTTAAGTCCTCTCAAAAATTCACATAATCTCTACTGACTTAAACAAATTACTGAAGTGCCGAGTCAATGAATGTTAAGAGATATTGTTTTCCAGACAGCCAGGCGATCCCTGGGAGGACTCTACTCTCGTCTACCATTACTCATATGGCCAAAGGAGCCCCAGGGGATGCCATCCTTCTGCTTAAGGAGTAGTGTGCCGCAGTATGGAGAGTTCTAAGGCTGAGAGGCTAGTGGTGCTCTACTGGTCAAGGAAGGTACCCATATTGCTGCAAGAGTTTCCAGCTGAGACAACTGCTTAGTAAGTACTTAAGTATCACAAAGGTGCCTTGTGCACAAAAACAGACCTCATTGTTCTACAGGGAATGCCCTCTGAAAGACCCAGACCTCTCCATAGACCTCAAGAAAAACTATGGGAAATGTCCTGAAAAGCACTCCACAGGTGCCAGTGGCCTTGCCATTTGCTCATATCTAACATGGGAGAGATTTGACCCTGCCAGTCTGAAAAAGGAGCAGCGTATCTCCTACTTCAATCCAGTTTGGGACTAGTATAACTAGGGAAGAATGAGTCATGGGTACAGAATGGCAGTTCAAATTATAATACCATTTGCAGTAAAATCATTTCTGCAAAAATCATGAAAAGTGGAGTGAAATTCCTTGTGTTTAGGCGTTTTTGTCTCTTTATCACTTGAAAGGGCCAGAAACTAGGGTATTTAGAGTGGTCCCTGAGGAAGAAAGAAATGATCCTGTCCTCAGAACCTCATCTGTCTCTTAGGGAGATGTCTTTGATATCTGTTCATGAAGACAACCACATTTGGAGATCTCCTTGACCTCTCCTTGTCCCCAGGCCAATAAATCAGTCCCTCTCCCTTCAAGTGACTCAGAAACTCCACCAGAACCTAACATCGCCGAGGAACTCACTATTCCTCAGCCCCCTCATCTTGCTCCTCAGACAGCTTTAAACCCTAGAGGACATACTCTGAGTGGGGCTTCCTACTCCTCTAACTTACAACTTGTCCTGCCCATGACGAGGTCCCAGGGACAGAAGGACCATTGGAACACTGGTCACTTTTTCAGTGGCTGATATCCAACAGTGTAAAAGAATGGCTAGGCCAACATTCAGAAGATCCTAGTAGGTTTACAAATGTGCTTCAAACTTTGACCACTGTACTGTTTATCATGGGAAGGTGGCCAATTCATTTTATCCACTTGCTGCACCTCAGATGAAAAGCAAAGAACCCTAGAACAGTTAGGGGATACAAGATAGGTAATATATACTGCAAAAAGGGAAAGAAATCATCTCAGAGAGTTTTCCTTTTTTTTTTTTAATACAAGGTTTTGCTATTTTGTTCAAACTGGCCTTGAACTAACTATGTAGCCCAGGCTGGTCTTGAACTACAGAGATGCTCCTGCTTCAGACTCCTGAGTGCTGGCATTACAGGTGTGCACCACCAAGCCCAACAAGAAGTTGTCCATTTGACAGAAACAGATAGGGACTATAATGCCAGTGATGGGCTAAAATGATGTCTAACATGATAACTGTTATTATCATGAGGAAAAAAAGGTATATTTAAAAAATCTGTGAATGATGAAAGGGTGAGAGGAATCATGCAGGGCAAAGAAGGAAATCTAGCTGTCTTCCACAGCTTAGTGGAAGCTTTTTGCAAATATATGAAACTAGACTCATATTTCAAGGAGGAACAGGTGTTGATGGGACATCATTTCATTAGTCAATCAGCCCCAAACATTCTGTATAAATTACAAAAACTTCAGATGGGCCCCTGTACCTCTATGATCCAACTGCCAGACAGGGCCTTTTCTGTGTTCAACAACCCATGAAGAATTATGATTTATGTATCTCAGTGGAAAATGAGGCAGGAAGTTACAGGTGGAGAGCTGGCTGGGCAACAGGATGTGGCCTGTCTATCACAGAGTACCAGAATGGAGGCCTGGCGATGGCATGGCCAGTCAATCACGGGGCGTGCTCAAGTCACTGCCAGGATGTATGCACAGAACATCTTTTGAAGCACCAGATTTGAGAAGATAAAAAATCTGGCTGCCATTGATTTCGGGGCCTCTGCTGTCTTTCTGCTCTTTCAGGGACTTGTCCTGCATGGGATGCGTATTTTCACTTCTTTTTCTTCAGTTTTTCCTTTTCTACTGTTACTTTAAATAAAGGTTAAATTTTCACATTCATCTACTGTGCACATTCATCTACTTTGCCAGCCAATTCTTTGGGATGGACAGCAATAGCCTGTGACCACTGGATACCATGTCCTCTGGCAATAATTTCACTTCTAAATATAGAAGTAAAAATTCTAAATAAATGTTAGTCAAACAGATAAGTAATGTTTCAAAAGCATAGTACACCAAGAAGCAGAGTTTATTCCAAGAATTAAAAAGGGATTTAATGCCAGGAAACCTAAAGGAGAAAACCCAAATGATTTTATTAATGCAATTATTAATAAAATAAATATGAGCAAGACAGTAGCTAACCAAAATGACCAGTTTCCTTAATAAATCTCTAGAAACCAGGGAAAATTACCTAATAAGACTATTTACTAAAATTAAAAGCAAGTATTATAGACTCTAAAACACTAAAAACATCTTAATTAAAATCATTAACTAGATGGACTCTTGTTATCATTATGTAGCACTGTCTTCAAGGCTTTAGTGAAATTCAGTAAGAACAGGAACTAGCTGGGCCTAGTGGTGCAAACCTGTAATCCTGGCTGTTTGGGAGGCTGGGCTTGGAGCATCGCAAGTTTGAGGCTAGCCTAGGCAATTTAGGAAGGCTCCACTGAAAAAATTTAAAAGTTAAAGGGCAGGAGGACACTAGATACCAGTAGCTCGGTGCTCCTTGGGTTCAAGCCTCAGTACTGGGGGCAGGGAGAGTATGTGAAATAACTTAGATAAATGTTGGGAACAGATAAAATGATCTTTGTTTAGAAGGATCTAATCACAGTTAAGAGGAGAAATACATTTTTTCCCAAACATTCATGACTTCATATTTGAGACAGACATTCCTATAATGAAAGAGATGAACAAGAGAAAAACAAGCAGGGAGGGGGGCAAGGTTATTACTGTGTGCAGAACACACAATGCAGAAGAAAAGTAACTCAAAGTGGTGGCTTTGCAGTCTGGCTCACGTACTGTCATTATCAAGGGACAATAGATTTCAGAGAACTGACGAGAGAAAGAAAAGTAGTCCTAGCTTTAAAATGTTTGAAAAACTGAGAAGAAGAAAAGTCTGCTGCCAGATTCCCCTGGCACTATCTCCAAAGGTTGTAAAGGAGGATTTGCATTCCGTCTTTAGCTAAGGGAAGGAGAGTACATTTTCTCTTTATAAATATCTCTCTCCTGTTTTCAGGCAGAGAGTGAAGGCAGAGTTGCCTTGCATCTTCATTATCTTCAGATCAATGTTTGGTCATATTCTGGGGAGGCATATTCTGATTTCCTTCAGTAGAAAACTCAAGTTGCTATTAAGAATGAAGCACTATAGAGAAAGTGGTTGCTAGGGAATGGAGATGAAAGATGAGAATTAAGTGCAAATTGGATTATAGTGCTATTTGGACAGTTCTGAAAATTTATGAAAAAAATCATTGAATGGAACACTTAAAATGAATGAATTTTTGTTAAATGAATTATGTTTTAATAAATACATTTCTTTAAAAAAAAATCCTAGAGCTGGGCATGGTGGTTTATACCTGTAATCCCAGCACACTGGGAGACTGAGGCAGGAAGATCCCAAGTTTGAGCCAAGGCTGAGCAATTTAGCAACTTAGTAAGAAGATTCCACTTCTAAATGGGCTGGGGAGTACAGCTCAGTGCAAAATCCTGTGTTTAATCCTCAGTACTGCCAAAATAAACAAACAAAGAAAACTTCTAGTAAGAAAATTTAAGATGGATGAATATGATATATTAAAGGAAACAACTCTTACAAATATTTAAAAATTTAAGAATTTGTTTAGTAAGAAAAGCACAAGAACTTTAAAGAACATTAATAAATACTGTTTTGGAGGATATGAAGGAAAAATTGAACAAATAGAACAAAATTGTTTTCTTGAATGGGAAGACTAGCATTAAACTTTCAATTATTGTAAAATCAATATTTAAAAACTTAAGCATTTTTTTTTTGGTACCAGGGATTGAACTCAGGTCCTTGTGCTTGTGAAGCAGGCAGCAGAACCACTGAGCAAAATCCCCTGCCCAAAACTTACACAATTTTAATTAAAATTCTAACAGGGTTTCCTCCCCTATTGGATATAAAGTTTCTATGAATAAATGAACCCCAAGAAGAGCAGAACAACAATAATAAATAATTTTATGAAAAGGCTGGTGGTGTAGCTCTGCAGCTGAGCACTTGTCTAGCTTGTGCAAGCCAGTCAGTTTGATCCGTAGTATCACCACCAGAAATATGAAAAAGACCAGCAGCAACAGGAGGATATGCCCAAGAACCAAAGCATAGGGTAAATCCACAGTAAATCATAGTGTAGAAATAAATAAACACATGTGAAACAGAATAATGAAACAATATATGTATAAACATAGAATTACAGATAAACATAGAATTTACAGATCAACTTGATGGGAAAATGAAGAATTACTTAATGAATGGTGCTGATACAACCAGCTCTCCACCTGGGAAACAATTACACTGGGCTCTCATACCATATATAAAAATAAATTCCAAATATACTAATTACATAAATGCAAAAAGCAAAATAAGGAGGGCTAGGGGCACAGCTCAGTGGTAGAGTATATTCTTAGCATGTGTGAGGCCCTCAGTTCAAGCCTCAGCACCAAATAAATTTTTTAAAAAGGTGTGTGGTCGAGGGGAGAATGAGACTATCTTCCAAGAAAAATCTCCTTTTCTTAGAAAAAGAGCATGTTAAATGAACACCCCATAGGGCCCCAGAGGGCAAGAAAGAAACTATTAACCAATGCTAGAAATC
This sequence comes from Fukomys damarensis, assembly GCF_012274545.1. Lineage (NCBI taxonomy): Eukaryota > Metazoa > Chordata > Mammalia > Rodentia > Bathyergidae > Fukomys > Fukomys damarensis. Next base: position 416,184 of record NW_022900940.1, on the reverse strand, counting down.
AAGACTTGTTGGGGTTTGGCTCAGTGGTTCCGCCATCTGCCTTGCAAGTGCAAGGTCCTGAGTTCGATCCTCAGTACCAAAAAACCAAACAAACAAAAAAACAAGACTCTTTTGGTTAGTTGGTTGATTGGTTTATAGAGAGTGATGCCATAAGATGTCTTTTAAAAATGGAAAATCATTTTCTGTAGGGTAAAAATATTTATATTACACAAAACAAAACCACACCAAATGGCCACCAACCATAAAAAGATTTAGGTTAAGTGTATAAGCAAGCAAGAAAATGTAAAATGAGAATAACAGTGCAATTTTGTGTCCCTTCTACAAACAGGCCACATTTAAAAAGAGCTATTGCGTCGGGGATTTAGTTCAGTGGTTTGGTGGCCTGCCTTGCAAGCGCAAGGACCCGAGTTCAATCCCTGGTACCAAAAAAACAAACAAACAAACAAAAGAGCTATTGCAGGTGGAAATGCAGGGAAAAGAACCCTGCATATTAGGCACTGCTGAAAGCATGTTGTGTCTGACTCTCCAGACAGCATCTGAGAAACATCTGTTAAACATCTACTGCAGCAGAGATAAAACAGATACAGATATATATATCTCCCTTGTTTCAATATTCCTCATCATGACAAAAACAAAAAAGAACAAAACAAAACAAAAAAAACAACAAACCTGGAAATATCCATCAGTGGAAGAGTAGTTGAGAAACATGGTATTCCCATACTGTTCTATGCTAGAGGCTCTTCATTCTGCACTAGAGGTGGAACAGTCACTTTTGAATGAGAAGCAAGATTTCAAAAATTCATATGGTAAAGGAGATCTGGGTGCTACTGATGGAAGGGGTAGGGCGTGGCAAAGCAGGCTGAAGAAGAAGGCAGAACCTACCAATCATGAGATCCCAAGACAAGGCCAGGATCCCATATGCAGAAATTCTCCCGAGCTCCCAGGAGATGCGAACAACATGAAGATGAGACACCAAGAGGAGCTTCCCATAATGTTTGTTCAAGGTGGCTCCCCCTTTGTCTCCTAGACGTAGGGTGTACTTTTATTTTTGCCTCCACCCTTTCTCTTCTTCTTCCCTTACTCCTTCACTCCTCATCTTTCAAATCAACTTTTGGCACCATTTTTGGCTTGTCTCATCCAATTCTTGCTTTGAGACAAAAAGAAACTGGAATAGTTTTTTTTTTTTTTTAGGAGCTACTTTTAAAGGAACTACCTGACAACTGTGCCACTGAGAACATTTATCAACAGATACAGCTTCAAAAAAGTATAGGATACCAACATGACAATATACTATGCAGCCGTTAAGGAGGAGGCTTACTGGAGCTGAAGATAGTGTGAGGTACAGAGGATAATTTTTGAGGTAAGGAAGATTTTTCTCAGCACTATGGTCAATTGAGAACTCAGTGTGATGGCTTATATCTAGACGTCCCCCCTGCAAAGCTTTATGTGCTCATGAGTGGGACTTTGAGAAGATGGCTAGATCTTGGGTGTGTGAAACATTAAGTCTCTGACTTAGGAACATTCGAGTTGTGAACTTTCACAGGAGTATTGTATAAGACTCATTTTGTCAGCTTACAAACAAATCCAACTTACAAACAATTCTCCTGCAATGAAACTTGTTCATAAGTCAGGGACTTACTGTATTGGATTATAGCTGTGTGATAACTGGATTAATCCACTGATCGGTTTAACATAGTTCTGAGTGTGGAAGGCCCATCCTGGGTGCAGGTTGCATTAAACTTCAGGCTTGTGTTCTGAAGGAAATAAAAAGGGAAAGGAAGGTCTGCTACTTCACTGCCTCCTGCCTTCATGCCATGCACTGTTTCTCCTCTGTGGTGCCTCTGCCATGCTGCCCTGCCTTGGAACCAGCCAACTATGGACTGAAACCTCTACAAACTGTGAGCTAAAATAAATCTTTTCTCCTTGAAATTGTGAGTGTTGGATATTTTGTCTCAGCAACAAAGAAGTAAATGAAACACTCAGAAAAGAAAAGATTGAAAGATTTTGCAATATTTATCTGTTAAATTTTTGGGGGCATGCAAATATAGTTCAACAACAATAAAAAATTGATATATATATATATATATATATATATTACATTAATAGTGTGAAGGGGGAGCTACATGATCATTTTAATGGATGCAGGCAAGGAGTCTAAAAAAGCCCAATACTTTCATAATAAAAAGGTTGCTCAGAAACTGGAAAAGAATTTCCTCACTATAAGGATACTATGCAAAGCTCATAGCTAAAATCTTACGCAAAAGTGAAAAGACTTGAAAGTTTTCCCCATAAGATCAGGAAAAAGACACAAATGCTTACTTTCACGATACTTAAACAAGAAAAAGAAACATACAGTATCTAAATAACAAAGGAAGAAATAAAACCTTCTCTATTCACAGATGACATAATCATATATTTGGAAAATCTCTCCAGAAAAATTCCGAGAGCTAATAAACTCAGCAGAGTTGCAGGACATACAAGATCAAACACATTCTATTTTTGTACACTAACAATGAAAACTCTGAAAAAATTATGAAAATAATTCCACTTATAATACCATCCAAAAAGAATAACATAACTAGATTTAACCAAAGAAGTGAAAGATTCATAAAATGAAAATTACAACCATTGCTGAAAGAAATGAAAGAAGACACAAAGAGACATGCCATGTTCATGTATGGAAGATACCATTTAGATGTCAATACCACCCAAAGTGCTGTTATAGATTTAATCAAAATCCAGTCAAAATTCTAATTATTTGTATGCAGAAATGGCAAAGCTGATTTTCAAATTCACATAGAATTGCAGGAGGTCTAGAATATCAAAAAATCTATATAAAAAATAAGGTAGAAGGACTCACCTTTCATGACATCAAAGCACACTACAAAGCAACACTGATCAAAGCAATGTGGGTTTTTTTGTTTTTGTTTTTGTTTTTGTTTTGGTACTGGGATCAAACTTGAGACCTTGCACTTGTGAGGCAGGCACTGAAACCACTGAGCTAAATCCCCAGCTAAAACAATGTGTTGATACTAGCATAAGGATGGACACACTTATGATTTGGGTCTGGATGTCCCCCCAAAGCATCAAGTGGTCAGAGGTGGCTGAATCAGGAATATGTGAGGCTGGGATTAAGGTCATCAGATTACTAAACCACTACAAGTGAGTGATTGGTTGCACTGCTCTAATTATGGTAGTCTGGATGGGACAAAAGGGGCAGAAAGGTGCTGTTAAGTTCCCTTGTTGCTTTTGTTACCTTGAGTGTGCCATGTTGTTTCTCCCCTGCGATGCCTATCTGCCATCCACCCTGCCTTGGAGCCAGCCAATTATGGACTGAAATCTCTACAAACTGTAAGCCAAATACATCTTTCCCCTTTCTAACTTTGAGTGTTGGATATTTGTCTCAGCAACAAGAGAAAAGTAACTAACACACACACAAATCACTAGACTAGCACTGAGAGTGTAGAAATGAACTATTGGTGGCTAAATAATTTTCAACAGAGTGTCAATATATTTAATGGAGAAAGAATAGTCTTACCATATACAAAAACTAAATATAGAAGATAATCACACAAGACTCTAAGAAGAAAATCTGAGTTATATGTTCGTTTTTGTGACATCAGAAGTGTAAGCAATAAAAGAAAAAATATGTAAACTTGATTTCATTAAAATTAAAAAAAACTTTTGGGCACCAAGGAACAATTTCAAAAGGTCAAAGCTATTATAGGATAAAATATTTGCACATCATAAATATGATAAGGGCTTAGTATCAAAAATATATAAATAATGTTTGCAACTCAACAACAAAAAGACAATCTAATTGAAAAATGGTCAAATAAAAATTTTCTAAAAAAGATATATAAATGGCTGATAGTCACAGGAGGATACACTCAGTATCATTGATCATTTAGGAAAAAGTCAAGTCCAAACCATAGTAAAGTACCACTTTTAGGTACCACTGTTATTTCGTCTGTTCAAGCTGCTATAACACAATTTCACAATTTAAGTGACATATAAACAACAGAATTTAATTTCTTACAGTTCTAGTGGTTGAGATATCCAAGATCAAAGTTCCAGCAGATCTAATGAGGGAGTCTAATGAGGGAGCCCTTTTCCACAGATGGCTGTCCATGGTGAGAAGAAGGAGGCAGTTCTCTGGAGCCTCTTCTGCAGAGGCACCCATCGCATTCATGAGGAGCAAATCGTATTCCAGTGGTTTTACCTCCTAATACCATAGCATTGAAATCAAGGCTTAACACATGAATATTGGACAGACACAAAAGCTCCAACCATAACAGCCATAATTTTAAATGGAAAATTGCAAGTGCTGACAGGGTGTGGAGTAATTGGAACCCTTATGCATTGTTGATAGGAACAGTGGGGTTAAGTATGTTTAGCAGCTTCCTAGTATGTTGTATGTCTCGCCGACTTCATCTGTAGTTACATACCTAGAGGAAGGAAACATATGTCCTCAAATAAACACATGTAATAGCAGCACTATTCATGATAGCTAAATGTCATGACAGCCCAGATGTCCATTCACGAACAGAGCTGTCCTTGTCTTTGCAGAGCATGGTGGGCTTTGGGTTCACAGTGAAGGCAGCAGCCACAAGCTCCCTTAAGGATCAAGCCTTAGGACTTGCACAAGGCCACACTGGCATTTTACGGGTCACAGGCTGGTCCCAATTCACGTGTGTGGAGAAACAGATCCCAGCCCCTGATGTTCAGAGCAGCAAATTCACATGGCAAAGGGGAGTAGCCGCAGCAGGCATGACTCATCTGTCCCCATCTGCACCATACACCAGCTCTCCTCATTCTAGATAGAATTCAGTTTACTTTCCAGTTTTTGCTGTAACTCAGAACACTTGGATGATCAGTGTGGACCTTGTGTGACGTCCCATGTGAAAGCCATTCTGCTGGACAGGTTCACAGAGGTGCAGTTGCTCAGTGGCAGGGCACCCACCTGCACTTTAAATTTGATGACTGTTCCCAAAATTCCCTTAAAGTTGCGATGCCACTTTACAGACACATCCTTGGAGAGGAAATGCCGAATTTCCTCTTTTCCTACACCCGCACCAACTCTGGTCATTCACCAACTGTTTCATCATTGTCAATCTGATGAATGGTAAATGATGTAATTTACATTTAAGAATTTTTCTTGATTACTTGAAAAATTGAGGATATTTTCCTGCATTTATATTGCTTTCATAAACAGAAAAATCTATAAAGATAGCTACATTTTAAAATCAAAACATATAAAAAGGAAATGGAGATGACAAATAACCCTGTTCCCCCTTATCCCCCCAACGCCTCTGCAAGGGTGGAAATACCACCACTTGGGCATTTTTTTCTTTGGGATGAGAGAAGTTTTTTGTTTGCCTTTAATCTCAGAATTTCAAACTATGTCAGCACTGGAGGAACATATAGATCTCCCAGCCCAGGAGCTCTATTTTATAAATGGCCTAACTGATGCCTGGAAGTGATACTATCTGGCTAAGAACTCACAGTTCATGACAAATTCAGGATCAATATCCAGATTGCTCATAAAGAACATAAAAAGAAACCAGAAGGAGGGGCCTGTGCTTGCTTTTGTTAAGCAGCCACAAGCTTTGTCTGAGGGCTGACCCGTTTCACCTCACTCGGAAGCCATGGGAATGCAGTTACAGGCCCCATGGAAGTGGGGACACTTCCTGAGAAATATACATTTAAGCCACTCCATTCTCAGGTGAGTATTCCAGGGTGCACTCACGGAAACCTGGGTGGTGTACATCAGTGTGGCTCAACATGATCTCTTGGTGCCATTAAAAGAGGTGGTAAACTTGAGATGTAGGAGTTTGTTGCCAGCAAAACACATAAGCATTTTATAGTAAACTTAAAAAAAAAAGTAGCAGTATCAAGAAATCAACCAATAACAAATGCTGGGGGGGTTTTGGGGAGAAAGGAACCCTTCTCCATTGCTGGTGGGAGTGCAGACTGGTGCAACCATTATGGAAATCAATGTGGAGATACCTCAAAAAGCTGGGACTAGAGTTTCCATTTCACACAGCCATCCCTCTGCTGGCTATCTTTCCAAAATAATTAAAGGAATCATATCATAGTGTTATACAGGCACCTATATTTACAGCGGTACAGTTTGTAATAGCTAAAACTTGGAAACAGCCCATTTGCCCATCAGTTGGAAACTGAATAAAGAAGATGTGGTTTTTCTATAAAATAGAATACTACTCAGCCATAAGGAATGAGAAATTAGAGTCATTCATAGGAAAATGGATAAATATTGAGGATATACTCCTAAGTGAAATAAATGAGACACAGATGTGTAAATACCAAATAGTTTCTCTGGTGTGAAAAACTGTAATAGTACACAAGATCCTAATGAGATAATTGACAATGTGAAATAGGAAGAAAAGGGCTAAAGGTGTAGGGAAAATGGGAAGGGTAGGGGAAAGGTAATAAGGGAAAGAAAAAAAATAGGAGAAAATGAAAAAATGGAAATAAAGTGTTTGTAAATGGGGAGGTGAGGAGGGGGTGAAGGGAAGGCAGGGACAAGGGGAAAAAATGAGAACCAAGACCTGTCATGTAAAGGTACAGGATCCCAATAATGAATGTGATGGCACTGTATACCTAACATGTACCAATAAACTCAATGAGAGAGAAAAGAAAGTAGCAGCACACTCTAAAATAAATGATAAAAGGTATACAATAGTAAACATATAAACTAGTAATGCAGCCACACATTGTCATGATCAAGCGTCACATCCTGTACATAAGTGTATGCACTTTGCTATGACTGGCACCGAACTCTACTTGTCTATACCAGCATCTCCACAAGCTTGCAAGGAGTGCACTTTGCGATGATGCCATGCTAAATCCAATGTTGGTGAGCAATAGGAACTTTTCGGTTCCTTTATAATCTTCTAAGACTGAGGTAAGATAGAAAAAATAAAAACTAGGTAGAAAGAAGACAAGAAATTCGATATTTTAAAATTGTACTTTTAAGGAAAACTATACCTTCAAGATACAAAAGTTAGGCAAGTCCTTTTCCCATCCAGGAAATGCAACAAAATATTCCTAAAGGTGCTTTACAATGAGCCTGTAAATCGGGGCCTTTAGTCTGTCCTTTCCTCCTGTAAACTGTGCTTTCTTCATCCTCAGGAAACAGTGGTGTTGGTGGAAAGTATATTCCAACTTAACCTATCTTGAAGATGCCCCTTAAATGCTTGGAACGAGTCTCATCTCTGAGCACCTGCACTCCAGTCTTCAGTGTGTCCTAAAGTAAACCCTTTACGTGTTTCTTTTACTGACACATCCTGAGAATTCTTTTTCTGCGATGGGAGTTGGCAAGCTACATACTTTCAAAAGGATGAGAAAGATTCCTTATTTCATCCCTGGGGACCTCCCAGACCCAGGCTGGTGACAGGACCACAGTCACATACGTGAAACATCATTCTGCAGAGCATTACTGTTTCCTCTTCTCATCGACTCTAGCTAAGTATCTACAAAGAACTGAAGAATGTACAGAAATAAGAAAAGATGGGTTTGTCATTGGCATATCTCTAACATTTGCTGAAAGGCAGAAAGCTTCTCCAAGACTGGTCAGAGGCCTGGTTACCAGGCGCCTGTCTGTGACCTTCAGAGGGAGCTCACAGATCTGAACAGCAGGGGGCAGTGTAGTGCTGCAAGGACCCTGAATAGAATGGTCTGCAGAAAATCTCTTGAAGGGCCCATGGCACTGTTGCCAAGGCTAGGTTCTAAGATCTGGACACAGAACAGTGCCATGGAAAAAGGTCCTGAATAGTCAAAAGTCCCATGGAAAAGATCCTATGAAGTTGTCACACTGACAGCAATAGGCCTTGCAAAGTCAGCACCACTGAATTTTCCTGCACTGTTGGATCAGATCACTGTTTATTTAGCTCAGCCATGGATTTAAGACCTTGCCGCATGAGCCATATCTATTTTTACACCCCAGAGTCAGCCTGAGGATGGGAGCAGAGATCTAGGACAGAGACCTACTATGGGACAGAAGATGCCAAGTTTCCATCCTGGCCCCTGCCCATAGGGCTGTTTTTAAAATGGGTAAAGCACTTAGCCAGGGCACTACATCCTCCCTTTTTTCCTCTACTGCTTCTCCTCTTGTTTCTCTCCCTCTTCCTCCCCTTTTCTTCCCCTCCTCCTCCTCCTCATCATTTTCTTACACCTCCTTGTCCTCTTTCTCCTCCACTTCCTTCTCCTTTACCTCCTCTTTCTGCTCTTGTCCACTCCCCACCCCTTGGTCTCTGCTGGGTTCACAGGGCAAGTACTGCCTGGAAAAATGAGATTTTGGTCTGGCTTCCCCTTAAACTCCAGACTCTCTTCTTGAGTATGTGTAGTTGATTTTTACCCAGCTTAATGTACAAATGACATACATTACGTGAAGCCCATATGTGCCCCTCCTGCAGACCACTTCATTTCAGTTACACAAAGGATGGCAGGGTTGCATCATCTCAGAGGCCAGGCCAGTGCATACTCAGCATATCCAGAGCTTTCTACTGACTCTTGAGTAACTGTCCTTTGGCAAGATGTAGAGGGGTACAAGAGCTACAGGGCTAGGAGCAAGGCCTAAGGTATCTGAGCTTCTTTCAGGGCCACCCTACCCCTTTCTGTCCGGCCCAAATATGCCACAAGTCTTTAGAAAGGGTCCAGACCAGCCCTTCGTAGAATGGGGGTCTGCAGAGGCTCCAGCAGAAAAGGCCTGAAAAATCCAGCCTTCTACAGTCTTTCTAGGGAGAGTGAGCCCTTTGGCTCCCCAGGCTGCCGGTCTGCAAATCCAGGACTTGCTGTTATGCAGAGCAGCTTTAGGCTCTCATAAGTCTCTTGAGGGCTGACCCTGAAGTCTACCCAGGACTACCTTTGAGGTGAAACACAGGGAAATGTAAAATAAAATCAGCTAGAAGATGATCAAATTTAAGTTGCAGTTTTTCTCAAAAAATGAAACCTTTAACTATATGTAGTAAGGACTATTTCCAGCCCATAAAGATGCACAGATAATTTATATCCGATTTTTACTCAAATTAATCTCTCTACATTTCCTATTTTAATTGAACCAAAATCATAGGCCATTCAAGGATTTTCCAACACCTCTTCCCGAATCTGTGTCCCAGTTATTTTTCCAGTGTCAAGGAGAGTCCTCACCAACATTGCCTGCTGACAGTATCATCTTTCCTAACTGGCCTTTGGCCATCCTCAGTCAATGGATGCAGTCCACTTTTTATCTCCACGCAGTGTCACTTCGTGAATCTGCCCTCTGAGCTGTGGCTGCACTCTCTTTTGCTTGAGAAACATTTGGTTGTTAATTTACTTCTCCTCCCTCTGGTGAACATAACAGTTGCCCCTAAAAGATGTCTGTATCCTAATCCCCTGAACTTGTGAATAGATTGTGTTATATGGCAAAGGGAGATGAAAGATGTAGATAGCATTATGTTTACTAATCAAATGACCTCAGGGTAGGGAGATTATCCTAGGTTATCTGCGTGGGCCAAAGGTTTTCACCAGGACTTTTAGATATGGAAAGCAGAGGAAGGCCAGCCAGTAGGAATGTGAGAAAGAGTTGCTGGCCATGGCTGGCTTTGCATATGGTGGAAGAGGCCATTCACCAAGGAAGGCAGGAGGCCTCTGAAAGCTAGAAAAGGCCAGGAGACTGATACCAAGCCCTGCCAACAACTCAACTTCAGCCCAGGGAGACTCACTACACATGTCCAATCTCCAGAACTGCGAGAGAAAAAATAATTTATGTTGCTTGAAGCCACTAAGTTTCTGGTAATTTGCTATTGCAGCCTATTATTCAGCACTCTGTCGACTGTGACAAAATGTCTGAGATAAACAACTTTTAAGGAAGAAAATTAATTCTGGATTGCCATTTCAGAAGTTTCAGCCCACGATTACCTGGCCCCATTGCCTTTGGGACCATAGTGAGGCAGGACATCATGGTGGGCAGTGCACAACAGAGCAAAATGGCCACCTAATGGAAGCCAGGAAGCAGCGAACAAGAGAGAAGGGTCAAGAGTTCAATATTTCCTTCAAGGGTATGTCCCCAAGTTCAAAGTTCCTTTCACTAGATCCCAGGTCTTAAAAGTTCCACTATCTTCCCAAAGTACCACAGCTAGAGATCAAGCCTTCAATACCTGAGCCTTTGGAGGGCATTTCATATCCAAACTATAGCACAGCCATAGGAAACCAAGATACTCTTCACTTTACAGGTGGAGAAACTAAGACTCAGATGGGTTAGGCAACATATCCAGAGTCACAAAGCAAATAGGTGATATAATTTCCCTCTAAGTGTGGCCAGGGAATAAAGCACTGCATAAATCAGCTAAGCACACCAGCCTAAGAGTCAGCTTTTCCTGCCCTCCATGAGGTGAAGTGATCTGTAAGGCTTTACCATACCCTAAACAAAATCCCAAAGGTGGCACTCACCCCTGCCCAGACATGCACTGAATAACTCAGGGTAACAAAGCCATCTATAGATGTTGGAAGCATAAATGAAGGTGATTTTCTAAGTGAAGGAAACTGGTTTATATAAACACTTTGCCTTCAACATCAGATGCCATGAAAGCGGTTCCCTTAATACTGTGTTAGATGTTTTTCAACTCCCTTCAATGGGCTATTCTCCCATTCTTCCTTCTAATGTCCATAACTTTCCTTCCATGCAGAACAATTCAACTTCACTCTGGCTCTTGTAAAATTTTACACTAGCATCCATCCTGCTATGCTCAGAGTGAGAGAACTAGTTCTCAGATCCTTATCTACCAACTGCTAGGATCTGGGTAAACCCTGGAGATCCCCTACCTGCAAGGGGATTACTTCTTTCAAAGAAATAACAGTGCTGTCCCTAGAGTAATTCTGATGCATCTGTTTGTCCAGCTCTGTATACCGAAACTAGGTTGGCTCAAGACCTCACATATCCACATTCATCCTAGGCCCTTCTCCAGGCTCAAGGAGAGCTAGAATCCACCCAGGGTGTCTAGGCTCTGACTCTGGGCTCTCACCATCTGCCTGCCCAACATCTTTGATACAAGGAAAGGAAAAGTCTCGTAGTGAACTGGAGCAGTTGAGACGGGCCTTACCTCATGGGCATCTCTTCCTTCTTAGCCCCCACCTCGCGGGAATGTAGAATAGGTATTGGGGGAGAAAGGGGCAGAACTCTCTGGAAAGTGGGATCGCAGGATGGGTCTTTATCAATGGAGAGGATTGGAGGGGATGCAGCTGGGGTTCCTAAAACTCTCTAGCAGTAAGGCATCTCTCATCTTTAAAAGCATCCTCCTGGCCTCTAGTACTAGACAGAGGAGAAGGAGGAGCCAAAGTCCTGAAATGGTTCTCAGTCTCAGCTGCCTCCAAAGGAGGCAAAATGAACTGAGATCAGCCCAGCAAGGTTTGGCTCAGGCTTACAGCATCTAATGTTAGTTCCAGTGCCCTTACTAAATTCATTACAGTATTTGATCTTGGAAAGCCTCTCATATTTTTTGGTACCAAATTTCTACATCTCTAAAATACAGATGACAATACTTTGTACAGTCATCTGTCAGTATCCACAGGGCTCCAGGGCCACAATTCACATGCATTCAAGTCCCTTGTATAGCAAAGTATACTATTTGCATAGAACCTATTAATATACTTTAAATAATCTCTAGATGACTTACAATGTCTAATACCATGTAAATACTATACAAATAGTTGTTATGCTATATTCCAAGATAAAACTGTGAATACCTGTTTAGTATAGACACATTTTTTTTTGCTCCCCAGATACTTTCAACCCAGTAAGTTGAATCCTTTCTTAGTTGAATTCTTGGATGCTGAACCCATGAATGTGGAGACCCAAATGTATCCCTAAAAAGAGATAACAGAGATGAACCTTGTAAACTGGAGTGGGCCATGCAGAAGCAGGCTGTGGGAGTAGAAGGGTGAGGAGAAAGGACTCTGGGTTGAAGGGCCAGATGTTGTTTTGCACTTGGCCAGATTGCACAAAGCCCTGGGCCACAATATCCTACCCAGAAAAAACACCAGAATATCCTCTCCTCCCATCTGGATTCCCAAGATTTCCTGCTTTCCCAGAAGGGCACTCTGACTTGTACCTAACTCTCTCAGAACCTGTGTTCTGTTCCACTGAGCCTGATACTCCTAGCTGGCTTTCCCTAGTGCCCAACTTGTACAATTGAACTCCACTGGCAAGTGAGTGTGGCTGGCTAACCCAGAGCACCACTCTGCGCATCTGTGTAATTGGTATGTCATTCTTTGAAGGCCTCAGTGCACTATCTTCTTCTTATTAAAACAAATCAAGAGTGGCAAACTGAAATCTGGAGGTGTAGACAGTAGTGACCAGAAATACAGGTGTTCTAAACCTGACTCCATGAACCCAAGAAGGAAGTGGCTTGGGCACTGAAGGAACCATGTCTCAGGTCACTCGAGTGTGGGACCTAAGCCTACAACCAGACATGCAACACTGAAAGAGCAAGATGACAATGAAATGCAAATCAGAAGGGCCTGATGTGTTCTAGGGATGAACATCTAAGAGATGGCATCTAGGAAGGGTGAAGCGGAGTTAGGCTTCCATCATACTTGAGCTCTACAAATGGAACCCTTCTCACACACATACCATCGAAGGTGATCTAGCAGCTGGAAACAGCAGTGTCTCTCAGGGGCACATAATGAACAGATGTATAAAGTTGTTTCCTTGGGCCTCACAAGCTCAGCATCTGAGATATTTCAAGCAGTATTCCTTTGTAAGGAACCTGAAATTTATGCATATTGTCATTGCAATTGGCCTTTCTCCCCAAACTTGCATACTCTGCCTCTTTCCACTTAAAATATATGCATACACCAAAAACTCTGTGTTAAGGGGATTAATCCACTGGGGTTGCTGCTAATCCTTCTGATACTTGTAGGCTACAGTGAAGTGAGCAGCTTTGGGTATAGGTGGGGGAGGCTTCCTGGTGTGAGCTGGCGAGCTTCTTGTATTCTATTCTAGGGCCTAACACAAACAGTGAAGGAGCCTGAGAAAGACAAATCTGGCAACCATAAAGAAGGGTAGAAAACGAATTTCAGCAGTTGTGGCTCACAGGCCAGTCAGGAGGCAAGCAGACTCAGCTCTAGGAATTATTGCTTGGTAGGAAGGAAGGCCTAATTTTTTAAATTTTTCCAACACAAAATATGAGGGGCTCAGTGCCTGGCCTGTTCAAGGGACTCAGCAAAGAATTCCTTCCTGGATGAATGGATGGATGGATGGATAGGTGAATGAATGAATGAATGAATGAGTGAATGAATGCAAGGTTTAGCAAGGGGCCATGGCTCCTGTGAAACCAGTCGGCTCGTGTTTATTCTGTAGGCCATGGGGCAGCACAGTGTTCAAAGGGAGTGTGCTGTAGAGGTGCTAGAGCTGGCGTGGACACCAGGGCTGGCCAGTAGTCATCCTCAACCAGGACCTGCGGTGGGGAGGGCCAGCCCTTCTGAGTCACACCCAGAGGACTTATTGGCACTCCAGTTCTCTAGGCAACACCTTCCAGTCTTTGAAACAAACAGAAATGCACAAACACTGGTCTTAAGGAAGGAGCAACTCAGCCTATACCTTCCAACAACTCTGCACATCTTCCTAGCCCACCACCATGGAGCTAGGGGTTTCAGTCTTAAGAAGCTAGGGTGGGCTGTGGGTACCAGGCTAGAAAGAATCAAAGCTGTCCCTCTCTGGGGCCTGTCCAGGAAACCACAGGATGATATGCTGTGTCCAGTTCCTCAGGCCATCTGTGTATCCACCTGTCCACTGAGAAGACAGAAGTTGTATTTGGGGGTCCCTTGTGTATGCACATTCTGCTTTGTGTGCCTGTGTGACTAGACTGTGGCATGTGTGTATGTGACCCTTTGACGTAGGTGTACAGCCTATTGTGTTCTGTCTGTACATTGCTGTGCTGTGTGTGTGAGGGGTTCATAGTGTGTAAGCATCTGGTGTGAGTGCATTTCTCTGTGTTTATTGTTGCCCTCTACTGAACATAGATGTTGGTGAAGAGCAGGGTGAGTGTGTGCTTACACCAGTGTGCGTGTGTCCCACTTGCCGTGTTTCTGTGTGCAGGCTCTACTGTCTTTGTACCCTGCACTATGGGGTGCTTGGGTGGGGATCCCCCAGGCATAGATGTGAGTATGGCCCAGCAGTGTCCCAGCAGTGCGTGTGCTGCTCTTGGTCGCACATCACTCACCATCCCAGCTGCCAGGTGCCGGCCCTCTGAATCTCTCAGGACAGATGTCGGACTGAGTCCCCCCCACCCCCGAAGTGTCTGAAACAAGAAAGAGGGCCAGCACCCCAGATCACAGACTGGGGCCCTCTGGGGCAGCCCTGAGTAGGGAGGTCACCAGGGCCTGCATTCCTGGCTGTGCACTCAGGCTGGAATTCATGCATTCCATTCATAACATTCCCAAAAGCAAGGGGGATAAAGTGGAGCATTAGTGATTAAAAGGGAAGAAAGAAGGGTTTCTCGTGGCTCCAGGCTGTGTGTTCTCCTGCGCACCCTGGCACAGGCCCCAGTGGCTGAAATGCAAAGAGTACAGGAGCTGTTTACTGAGCAGCAAGGTCCAAGCTTCTGTGGAAGTTTGCCTGGAGGGTGCTTGTGGTTGGCTGGATTTACCCTCTATATAGGACTGCGGGTCTAGCCCAGAGCCTTGGGGACTCAAGGAGCTTGAAGCGGCTCACTCTCTACCCTGCAGCCCTGTGACTGTGGCTGGGAAAGGGGCCAAGGTTTAGCAGGCTGAAAGAGGTGAGGTTCCAAGTAGCCAGGCAGCCTTTGGGCAACACAAATGTATGGAGTCCTTAGCCAACTGGTCTCCTACCTGATAGGATAATCACTCCTATTTTATAGATGAGGCAAGGAGGACTCAGAGAGATAAGGAGATGAGCCATTTCTTCTCCTGTCCGATACCATACCTCCTCCCTTTGAAAACAGTAGCAGCTGCCTCTGAGAAGAACCTGGCTCACATGTCCCTTACATCAGGTCCACCCTCCTCCAAAGATCTCTGGGTCTGACATTTGACTCAGCACGGCATGTGCCATTCAATGCCTTGAGGTGACTTTGTCTCCCCTCTGAGCTGTGCCTTCCCCTGGAACAGGGCCTGTCTCTCACCTGTGCTAGGCCTGTGCTGAGAGTGGAGTGTGGAGATGGGAGGTGGGTCAAGGCTGGATAGACACCAGGCTGATAAGACGATATGACAGGTGCAGGGATGGAGCATGCTTACTTCCCCACCCTGTGATGTTGGCCCCAAGAACAGATGGGCAAAACCTGGCCAGGTCCCAGTGGGAAGAGAGACCAGCCAGATGGGAAAGCTGAGTTTGGTTAAGGGAGATAACTGACAAGACTGGGAGAAGTGGTGAGAGATGCTGCCTTCAGCCATATCCTAGAGGTAGGGAAGGACCAGAAGGGAAAGATGACTTAATTCCAGGTCCTCTGGTCTTGGCTAGAGTTAGGGTCCAATTTTGTGTGTTTCTGATGACATCTCTATGGAGCTGGGGAGTAAAAGAGGGGCTGGCAAGCAACCTCAGCAGAAGAAACAGCAGGGAAAAAGGCTGGTGGTTGGGGCCCTGGATGGGCTGGGGGGAAACTGAATGGCTGGACTGAAGAAGCCCTCTTTCAAAAGCCAGAGAGATGAGTGCACTTTGCACAGGCTGGCATTCCATATTTGTTCAACCATTAGTTAATAGCTGCTTCCTGGATTAACCTGCATAGTATAGAGCAGATGCCTAAATGTTCACTGAGTGATGGAAGGAGATGAAAAGAGTGAGCCCTAACGGACCCTGCTTGGCCCACCAAACATCAGGCCAAAACATTAGCTGAGGGCCTCCCTGTGGGCTGGTAAGGGTTAGGAAGTCACTGAGAATCATCCCAGCAGGTCACTAAAGCCATTCACCAGCTATGTGATCTTGTGATCTTTTCCTTTCTCTCAATCTTAATGGGCAAACCATGGTCTTTCTTGGCATCTCCCTTATCAGACTGCAACAGGTAGGGTAGAGCCAGCACCAAGAACCTTCTCCACAGACAGCAGTCACTGCAAACATGTGTTACATAGCTTCGTTGCATTGTCCTGATCAGGACTGGCTCATCTGAACTCATCCTTTCAACACAGAAACTCTAAGGTACTCTGATTTTTTCTCAGAAAAGCTCTATTCTAAGGAGTTTAGAGCACTGACTTGTTCTCAAAGTGGTCCAGAGTGTCTTGGAGCTCCTGGAGAGAGGTTTTCAAGGAGTCTTCAAAGTGATAATACTTAGTTTGATTTTTTTGTATCAAGAATTGAACTCGGTACCTTATGCTTAGGAGGCAGGCGGTGGAACCAGTGAGCTAAATCCCTGGCTGTACTTTGATACTGCTTGTTTTTCTCGCTTTCGTTTGCTTTTGAGAGTACAGCAGCAACTTTGGGCACGAGGTGTGATGATGTCAGCTGTGACAGCCGATGAGAGGTTTGCCATGTGTTTTTGTGGTTTAACATTCTTTCTGTTTTTATTTCAAATACATTCAAATAATGATACGTATAACTCACATTAAAAAAAAAAGCTCAAGGTCCTCAGCAATATAGGTTCTGAGATCAAAGTCCAAGTTCTGGCCCTGAAAGGCCGTGGATCCCCTACGAAGCTGCGTTAAGCACGCGGGGCTGGCAGTTCCTCTTCTGAGAGTGGCCCTTTCCCCATCTGGCTACACAGCTAGGCAGGGAGATGATGCAAACAAAACGCGCAGCAACTAGCACAGGGACGGACTTTCACCGCTCTCTCCGCACTGCGCGAAGACACAGACCCTGGGTAGACTCTGCCAGCAGCCTGCCTTGTGCTCCGTGGACACGGGGTGCCCAACAGCTATAGAGAGACTTTCAGCAGCTATTCAAAGTCCAGCAAACAAGGGTAAGCTGAGCCCCTGCCCAAAGTATTCACCCAGCCTGGCACCTTCCCCAGGCGGGCGCTGGGCCAGCTCCCTAAGCACACATTTTCCTACATGTCCAAGGTGTGAGAAAAGTAACACGTTTGTTGTTGATCTTGTTGGGAAAAGTCTGGTGTTTAAAAAGTGGTGTTTTTAACTTGTTGTGAAGTACATTCTGTAATTCTTGATCAAAATACTAACTGACGTAAAACAAGCTCCTTCATGGAAAAAATATTTTGCTTGGAGATGGGATCCTGAATGCTCGCGGAGGATGAAGTGTCTGTTCCCCAAGCTGCAGTGTAAAAGCCATCTCCCCAGAATGCCAGTGCCACAAAGGTGCACAGAAGTAAGGCATCCAAAGAAAGTCAGAAAAGGAAAGAAGTGCTTCCATTTGAAAAGAGAATTCAGTAAGTAGCCAGTTACAAAATAAATATACAAAATCTTGTGGCTTGCCAAATGCCCCAAAATAGCTGTAACAAAATATATTGAGGGAAAAAAGGATCCCATTCACAATTCAATAAGAAATTAGAAGTTCCTAGGAGTAAACTAAACAAGGCAACACACATAGGACCTAAAGTCAGAAATCCCCAACTCTTACCTGAAACATGAACCATTTAGTAACATGGAGAAATAAAACACAGCCCCAGACAGAGAGACGTATTATTATAAAGATGCCCACTTTTTAGCAAGAAGAATTTGGAAAGAAAATAAAGTGGGTTAGGCGTGAGATTTATCTTATTAGATAACAATGCTAAAATCTTTTAAACCTTAAATTTCTGATGCAAGAGCTCAATGAAACAGAACAGGAAATCTCCACGTCAACTTAAAGTTATGCAAACATTTTAGATGTGAAAAGATGACCTTTCAATTCAGTGAGTATGAGCAGGCTTTTTTCAACACATAGTTTGGGCAAATGGAGAGCCCCTTGGAACAAGATAAAGTTAGATTTCTGTTTCGTATCCTAGATGGATTAAAGATTCAAATGTAACATGAAACCATAAAAACATTAGAAGCATATTTCCGTGAATATTTATATAATCTTGGCGGGGAGAGCTTATTGAACATGAAACCAAAGGCTAAAACAATAAGGGAGAAGGTAAATGGATCTGACCAGAAAAAAAAAAAAAAACTTAAAACTTCATTCTGTTAATAAACATAATCTCATCTCTGTATCACTAATAGAATCTGTCTTGTAGCTCTGACAAGAGCCCTCCTGACTTCTCAAGAACACAGGAAAGATGGAACTTGTCATGTTCATTCAGGCAGTGAAAATTTATCTAGTAGCTATTAAAAAAAACCAAACAAAATCCAAACAACAACAACAACAACAAAACCCAAACCCTTCCTTAATGGAGTTTGATGTAGTTGAAATATATAGAAGGAACCTTCAGGAAGTAGAGCCTAGTGGAAGGAAGTTAGGTCACTGGAGCCATGCCCTTGAAGGGGATACTGGAACCAGGTCTCTTCCTCTTTTTCCTGTACTTCCTCTGTGCATTTCCACCCTGACGTGCTGCCTCACCCAAAACAACAGGGCCAATAGACCACAGACTAAAACTCGGAGCCAAAGTAACCATTTTCTCTTTAAAGCTGGTTATCTGGGGTATTTGTCATAGTGAAGGAGACAAACAACTCACAAGTAAATAAAAAGTTGAACATGGCTTTGGAGAAACTGCCAGTATTATTTCAGGTGACAATCAACTTGGAAATGTCTGTTTAACCTGCAACTCACGAGAAGAGGTCTTTAACCTTTGCCTAGACCTGAAGTACAACATTTTCAGAGAGATGATCTTCTGCACGTTTTCCAGTACTTTTTCTTCATCTCAGGCTATTTATCTTCTTTTGCTTATATTCATCACTGAAAGATTGAATGTTCACAGCCTATCATGTACATTATCACAAATATAAATGTATAATTTCAAATGGTGCTATGAAGGAAAGTCGCTAGTTATAGGGGGACTCTGGATAAATCTTTAACATTTGAATAGCTTTCTATTTATTTTAAGGTTGGTTAGAAAAGTATTGGTTTTCCATTCATAGGAGCAATATGAGATTTCTTTTCAAATAGATTCAAGAAGGAAGTTGATTTGAAGAACAAGGTTAAGTACATAATAATAACAGGTGGTTTAAGTACATGGGAAAAGTCATGACCTTGACAAGGGAAATGGCTGAAATCTCAGAGATGTTGCTGTAAGCAAAGGGCATCCATGGGAAGGGTTGGTTCAGGCTGTGAGGGAGGACAAATGAGAAGGGCTGCGAGTATGGGGAAGTCTAAGAAGTCTGAATAGAACCAGGAGGCTTGAGCAGATGCAGAAGGTGAACAATCAGTCTGGAGGGATAAAGGCTTTCAAGGGAGTAGAAGTGAATGTCTCAGCTATGCAAGACTTTTTGAGGCAGACCCCCTGGAATAACTCCTGAGCCCCCACCCAGGCTTGCCCAGGGAAAGGGGCTGGGGGGCATTCTCTGATGCCACATTCTCTAGATTCAAATCCCAATTTTCTCTTCCCAGACAAGGTCTAAGCCTCTCTGTGCCTTGGTTTTCCCAGGTGCATAGCAAAGATGATGCCTCAACTTCCTCTTCTATAAAATAGGTTCATAAATAATCCTTTGCTAATAGTGATGTGTGTTCAATGAGTGAATTCATAATGTGAAACTTGCAGAATGGTGCCTGACATACAGTCAGCAATCAAAAGGCATCAACACTCCTGGGCTCCCATCCTGATCAGCCTCCATCCCATGAGTACCAGGCTACATTGATGCTGGATGTGGTATGCTCTGACACTGGAGAGCAGGAGGGCGTAGTACAAGTCAGGGTTTTGCTAGCCCTCACTCTGGCACTATGGGCTCATTTTTAGAGGTAGCTTCCTCTCCTTTGTCCATCATGCCAGAAGGTGATTCTAGGACTTCCTTGCCTGCTGCCTACACTCTGCAGACCATTAGTTCCTTCTTTATATTCTTTTCTGGTACCTTTTCCAGTGACTATCCCTACCAGGCCATGGACTGACCCAAGTTTCATGTGAAGTTTGTCTCTGCCTTACAGAATTCTGCTATGCTCTCCCCTCGAACATACCAAACCTTGCCAACAATTGTCTAGTTGCAGAAGCTCACCACAGAGCCTTGACCCACTACCGGACTCAAGGAAGATGACAGATTCCTTGGGTGCACTCCTCCTCAAGCCCAAACTTGGTCTTCCCCCTAAGGTCTCCTTGAGTAAGAGTCATGGCACTCCTGCCATGGGAGGATAGAAAACCCCTCTGCATCTCTTCTCACCATTCTCTAGGGGAAGGAGGAGCAATAGCCAATTGCCTGTTATGAGAATCTGCTACACTGTAGAGTAAGAACAGACCAGGAA
This sequence comes from Fukomys damarensis, assembly GCF_012274545.1. Taxonomy (NCBI): domain Eukaryota; kingdom Metazoa; phylum Chordata; class Mammalia; order Rodentia; family Bathyergidae; genus Fukomys; species Fukomys damarensis. The sequence goes on along the minus strand of NW_022900940.1, from coordinate 395,915 downwards.
GAACCACGAATACCATGTTAACCCTGGCATGAAGGGAGGCTCATTGAAGAGGGCATTCCAGCAAGTAGGGGTCAGGATGTCAGTAGAGAAGCCTGGTCACAGACACAAATCCATAACCTTGCTAGCCAAACTTTTTGCTTTCAGCATCCTCTGTCTGCTCTTCTCTTGGAGCCTCCTGCCCTTGCTTGCCCTCCTTCTCTCTTTCCCTTTCTTCTTTCCTCCTTTCTTTCTGTCCTCTCTTTTTCCTTTCCTTCTTCTCTGGGAGCGAGGAAGTGCTTTCTCTTTGAAGAAAGACAGTTTAATACTAGGAATGGGAGCAAACTTGAGAAACTCCTGACAAGATTTTCCTTACCCAGACTCTGCAGGACAAATGCTTGTGAAAAATATTGCTCAATGGCCCATGAGAGGTTTCCCTGGGCCCAGTGTGTGATGGCTGAATGTAGACAGCCTGCTATTCCTTGCCTTTCTTCTCCCCTTCTCCACACTCCAGTCCCACCACTACCTTGGAAACCCAAGAGATATGACAAGTGACACACCTATGGTGCTCATGAGACCCAGGAGTCTCACATTCTTGGTCATAATTGTCCTCTGGCAAGGAAAGCCCCAGAGAATGCTACGAACTAGACTAGAAATAGATCTTTCTCCTTTGTAGAAAGACCATTGTACCACTGGACCTCAGAAGACCCTGTTCTCAGGACAGCAGAGACTCAGGACATTAGATTTTCCATGCTGCCAGGAAGTTGGCAAGACATGGACTCAAGTAACCCTCTGAAGACACAGGAGGAGAACACAGAGCACCCATTCACTCTGTTTACCAAGAGCACAAGGCCCAGGTGGCGCTTGCCTTGTTCAAGTTGAGTAAATAGGAAAGAAGGGACTCTGAAAAGATTCTAGATCACTGGAGACAAAGACTGCACGCTCTTCAAAAAGCACATTAAGAAGCTGGCAGGAAACTGCACTCACAGAGAAGAGCATACTTGCTAAAATTGCCTGAAACAGAAAAAAGATGTAAAGTACAAAAAGCATTTACAAAGTAATCTCATTGAAATTCTAGAAAACCATGGAATCTGTAGAAGGAAATATTAATAATAATAAAACAAGGAAGCTAAGATTAAATAGAGATGATTCAAACTTATAGAAAATTGAAAGAATACGTAATTCAAACAACACCCTTTATTTTATATCCAGAGTCACCTATTGTTAACCTTTGCCACACTTTTCTTATTCACCACTCTCTACAGTGTATACATAATTATTGTATGAATAATTCTCCTCCTTTATTCAAAATTTCACTTTCCACAGTTTCAGTGACCTGCAATCAACCATGGTCTGAAAATATGAAATGAAAAATTCCAGAAATAAGCAATTCATGATTTGAACTACACACTATTCTCAGTAGCAAGATGAAAGCTTGGGCCATCCTACTCCATCCCACCCAGGGCATGAACAATACCCTTGTCTAGCATATCCACACTGTTATCCATCCTTTAGTCATTGTGATGATGAATCTTAGTTGTCAATTTGACTGGATTGAGAAATATCCAGAAAACTGGTAAAAGCACATTTCTGAGTATCTACAAGAGTATTTCCAGAGAGAACTGCCATGTGGGTTAGGAGAATGGGGAAGACCCTCTTTGAGAATCAGTGGTACTACCCAATATGTTGGGGGCCTGAATGGAATAAAAACAGAATTTTTTTCAGAGTGTGGTGGCATATGCCTGTGGTTCCAAAACTCTCAAAGGCCAAGGCATGAGATAGCATGTTAGAGCTAAACCTAGGCAAAGTAGCAAGATCCTGTCTCAAGCTGTAAGTAAGTGAGTGAGTAAGTAAATATCTAAAAGGATGAGGATGTAGCTCAGTGTGAAGCCCCTGTACCACAATAATAAAGAAACCAATGAAAGACATGGAGGGGAGGAGAGAAAAGGGAAAGAAAAAAGAAAAAGAAGTGAAAGAAGGGAGAAGCACCCATGTGTGCACAAACCTGATTTTTCCTTAGCAGGTGCATTTTTTGTCATTGCCATCACCCATGGACATCAGACTCTTGCTTCATCAGCTTTCCGCAGTAACTTGTACAAGTGACTGTCTAGGGTGCTTCCAGGCTTTCAACCTTGGAGACTCGGGCTACATCAGAGTCTGTCTTGTTCTGAGGCTAAGGCCTTACCACCCTGAACAGCTACTGTTTGTTCTGGCCCCCCAATTTGCAGATGGCCATTGAAGGACTATTGAGCCTATGATCATGTAAGCCAGTCTAACGAATTTCCTCTTATAATTACATATGTATATTTTCTATTTTCTGGACAATTCTAACCGATACCCTTAGTAGCCTTCTAGATCACCAATTCAACGAACTCAACATCACAACGTTTCTTTTCATGTAAACCTTCATTAGTAGTCTAACATTCAGTCTCATTACAGGCAAGCTAAAATTCATGATCACAGAGTGTAAATGGTGGGCCGAGTGGAGAGTTAGGAAGTACCGAATGAGAGAATGGTTCACATCCTATGTAAGGATGGAGCAGGACAGCCAGACTTCTATCTTGCCACTCAGAATGGCCCGCCATTCACCTCACCTCCTATGACTGCAGAGACACGGAATCATCTCACACCATCAGTAGAACAAGTGTGATACAATATGGTATTTTCAGAAAGGCCACATTCACATAACTTCTGTTACAGTATATTGTTTTACTTGTTCTGCTTTGTCTTTTGTTATTGTTAGTCTCTTACTGTGCCAAATTCATAAACTTATCATAGATATGAATATATAGGGAAAACTGAGTGTACACAGGGTTCAGTACTACCCACAAATGCAGGGAACACTGGAGTTCTCAGAGCATATCTTACATAAACAAGAGGGGATACTACACAGTATGTATATTTCTAGTGTGTATTTCCTGAAAATAAGGCATTTTTATACATATTCATTGTGTAGTTTCTGATTTTGGAAACTTTTACATTGATATATTCCTCTCTCCAGCTACTGTCTGTATGCCAAATTTTTCTATCGGTTGCACAATATTCTTGTATAGTATCTTTCTTTCCTCAATGCAAGGTCAAGTTCAAGATTATTGAACTCGGTATTGCATTTAGTCATAAATTTCTTTAATCCAAAACATTTCCTCAGCCACTCTTTATGACAATAGTTTTTGAAAAATAGAGTGTATTTTTCTTTCATTTAATGATGCATTTCTCATATTGACTGTTTAGATTTAGATTCAGATTATTCATCCCCAGGATGGATGCTCATAAGCACATCTTGCCTGGGGGCATTGTCTCTGCAGACCCAGAATGACCCTCTCCCTCTCACTGGGGTGTGAACTGTGATCACTCCACAGGACATTGTATTTATGTATTGATATTCATATATTTAGGTATCAAGTGCTCTTTCGCTCTTTCCCTTCCTCCCTCTCGCTTCCTCTCTCTCTCTCTCTCTCTCTCTCTCTCTCTCTCTCTCTCTCTCTCTTTCTCTCTCTTGCTCCTTTTTAAATTATTATTATTTTTTTGTTTTTTGTTTTGGTACCAGGGATCGAACTCAGGACCTTGCGCTTACAAGGCAGGCGCTGGAACCACTGAGCTAAATCCCTGGCCCTCCTTTTAAAATTATTAAAGTAACACAGTCCTATAAAATGTAACAGACTGAAGTCATGTGCCTGTGTCCTCCCTCTCATGCCCTTAAAAGGTGAAGCATTCTGTATAAGCCCACAAGAACAAAGCTGGAGTAGACTACAGCAGGTAAGAGAAGGCAATGTTTTGGAAGATGGAAACAGACAGGCAGAATTTACACTATGCCATGCTTCAGAAGGTACCTGGATGGACGTGTCTTATATAACACTACCTCCAGGGACTGAGGTGGCACACGTAATCAAACATGTTAACGTTCCTAGTAACTGTGAGGACTATTCATACCAAAGACTCTAAACTATTACAACCACAGTGTCTTTGGCCAACCTGAGCAGAGTTTTGCCTCCACACAGGGTCAGTTCAATTCAGGTTTTTCTGGTAAATAAGTATGAGCAAAACATTTGCTTTCAAAGCCTAGTGGAATCTGAAGTAAGGATGAGGCACTACGGTGGACTGGATGGTGAGGATTATCCCACTGGAAAGGAAGCTAGCAGTGTAGACCCGGGTGCTCTGCAGAACTTGGCAGCTGCCAGGGGGAAGACTAATGCTCTGGGAGAGCTGGTAGCAAGAGGTTTAAGAGTCATACTGTGGGGCCGCGGATTCAGCTCAGTGGCACCGCACCCACCTCGCAAGTGCAAGGTCCTGAGTTCTATCCCCGGTACCACAAAACAAAATCAAAAAAGAGTCACACTGCAAGCCACTGGGATGTGACAGATATCAAGTGCAGCCCCCTTCCTCTCTCTCCGTGTGTTCATTCCTAGCTGACACTGAGGAAAAGCACCTTTGAATAAGTATTAACTGGTGACCTAAGGGTGAGTAAGAATCAGGTAGGAGAATGGAGGAAACCACCTGTGGCTATGCTAGGTGACCAGATGGACTTGTGAGGCCAGAGTGCCACTAAGGTAGGACACTCAGAAGAAGCAGTGTCATTGCAAAGAGCAGTGCTGGACTTAAGCGCCAAGGGAAGTTGCTTGGAGGTTTTAGTCTGGGAGTAACCAGATCTGATCTGTATTTGAAGAAATCACTGTTGGCTGCTAGGTGGAAAGAAGAATATGGAGTCAGAGAAGGAATGGAGCCCATTCGGAGAGCTCTGAAGCCACCCTGGAGAGGGTGAGCAGATACCCATTGTGCAGTCAGGCATGTATTGTAGGCCTCTGCCATCAGAGGACAGACAGACCTGGCCTGTGTGACGGGAGAGAAGCAGAGATTCAAGACAGCACTCATTTGTGACCTGAGAAACAAGGTGGAAGGAAGCCCGGATGGCAGCTGTGGAAAAGTAGTCTAGAGCCAGGCCCTGGAGGAAGCTGGCTGGGTTCAAATCCCAATTCTACCACCTACTACCTGAGTTTGTTAAGTCAGTCAAATCCCTCTAAGTCTCAGTAGTAACTAGATGAGCCAGTGTTTGACAGCACAGATGGTCCTCAACTTATGACTCAACCATGTCCCCGTGAACCCACTATAAATTGAAAGTATCTTTAAGTTGTGTGGCGGTCCAGCCGTCACAACACTAACATGCCTGAGTTGGGGAGTGAGGATTGAGAAAGGAAAGAACTCTCAAGCCTGAGTGGAGACCAAGAGAAGTTTGATTTATTTCACAGAAACAGCTCCTTTTATAGGCTCACATCAACAGGAAGCGCCAAGCAACTATTTGTATCTTTTATGCAAAGACCGGATTTTCTGACTGTTTACAAAGAACATCAGATCTATGGCTGTCTCTTTGAGTTTCTTCCACTGCAGCAACAAGTTTAACAAGCAGAGTCCTAGAATGTTACACAGGTTGTATCAATGCCTTGAGTGTAGAGGTGAAGTTTCCTTTTAAATGTCAAACTCCTGGAGGGCCATGCCTGGGCTCCCACAAAGTTGAAATGTATTTAATATACTTAACCTACTGAACAGGTATCTTTTTTTAAAAAAATTACTTACTCATTCATTCACTTATTTTTGGCTCCGGGGATCGACCTCACAACCTTGTGCTTGTGAGGCAGGCAGCGGCACCACTGAGCTAAATCCCCAGCCCTGAACAGGTATCTCAGTCTAGCTTACCTTGAACATGCTCAGACACTTACATTCGCAACAAGATGTTGCCCATCTGGTGCGATTCCTTGCACACAGTGCACTGCGGGATCCTGGCTGCTTCCTCTGTGACACCATGGCTGATGAGAAGTGGCAGCTCATGCTGCCCAGCGTCTCCGAGAGGATCACACTAAATATCACGAGCATGAGAAAGAAGAGAGCCAAAGTAAAAGTTCTAAGTATGGATTCTACTGAATCTATGTTGCCTTCACTCCACCATAAAGTAACAATAAAGATCAAAGTTGAGCCGTCATCCAGAACCTGGACCATTCTGGGCCCAGAACAGAACCTGATGCCTAAGAGCACCATCTAACAACTATCCTGCCCTTATAGGGTTCTCAGGCTCTCATCTGCTGAACTTGCTCTCCAGTGAGCATTCGCCTGGCATCCAGTGCTCCACACTCTGTCCTAAAGAGTAGCTTCCCTGCTGAATTTCTTTTTAAAAATATCTGTGATGGCAAACAAAGATGTTCTCAGGCTAAACTGAACTTCTGCATTTTTATATCAATGATTTTTTTGTTTTGTTTTGTTTTTTGAGACAGGGTCTCACTATGTAGTTGAGACTGACCTGGAACTCACTGTGTAGCCCAGGCTGGTCTTGAACTCACAGTGATCCTCCTGCCTCAGCCTCCTGAATGCTGGGATTACTGGTGTGTGCCATCATGCCTAGCATATAACAATGATTTTTAAGAGGATTGCAGATATATCTTTTCTTTATTGAATTTTAAAACATTTTGCATACTCCACACCTTGAAATGTTCTCAAATATTTAAATGTTTAAACCCTTTTTTCACTCCATCATTCAAACTGAAGACCTCTAGCCCTGTGGAAATTTTAGTTTTTACATGAACAAATCTATCTAACCTCTCTTTAGCTGGCCGAGAATGGATTTTTCCATATCACACTTATATAATTAGTTTCTTACATCTTCTAATTCCTTTAAGGTTTTACTCTTCACAACTTAACATTTATTTCTTTTGACATTTATTTTGATGCACGGCATGTGGAAGAAATCTCAGTTACGTGATTTGAGCCATTAAGCCCAATGTTATTTAACAAATAATCCATCTCACTAATTTGGAATGCCCACCATTGTCACATACAGGAGGCTGGCTCTGGCTTCTCTGTTCTCCTTCATTGTGCTGTTTGTCTTTTCCTGCACTCTGCAAGGTTCTTTTCATCACTGTACCTTTATAATATGTTTTTACATCTGAAAAGACAAATTAAAAAAAGATAAATTGCTCTTTATTTATAAAATGTCTACACTATTTTGAAAACTTTATTCCTTTCAGTGAAACTTAGAATAAATTTGTCAACTTCTGAATAACTTCCATTAGAATTCCGAATGGACTTTGAATTTGCAGATGAATGTGAAAGAAACTGTTCTCCTGAGAATGTTCTTTTTTTTTTCAGAAAACTAAATATCACTATTTACTTGATTCTTTTTTTAATGTCCTTGATTGACTTTTGTTATTACTGTTTTCTTCACTTTTTTGTACACTTACTTCATTTTTTGGTAACACGTTTATTAAATTCAATTTACGTATCATACAACCCACTCATTTAAAGTACACAATCCAATAGTTTTTAGTATATTCACGAAGTTGTGCAACCATCACTGCATTCAGACACAGAATGTTCTCACTTGCTTAATAAGAGCTCCTGTACCCTTAAGCTAGTACTTTTCCATGCCCAATCTGCTACCTCCCTTAGCCCAAGATGATGATTTAATTCCTATCTTCCTATTCTAGACATTTTATATAATTACATTCACATGTCACTTTCCATGTTTGGTTTCTTTCAGTTAGCGTGATTTTTTTCCCTAAGATTTAATCATGTATAAAACATGTATCAGTATTTCATTCCCTTTATTGCCAAATATAAATTGACTACATTTTGTTTATTCATTTGTCATCTGATAAGCATTGTATTTGTTTTCACCTTTTGGCTATTATAAGTCAGGCTGCTATGAATATTCATGCACATGTTTTCATGTGGTTATATTTCAATTTTCATGGGAATAGAATTGCCGGGTCAAATAGAAACACTTATGTTTAACTTTTTAAAGAACCACTAGACTGTTTTCCAAAGTGACTACTACATTTTAAATCTCACGTGTTGGTGACAGTCTCAATTTCTTCAAATCTTGGCTTATGCCGGTTGTTATGTGACTTGCATATAGCTATTCCAATGGATATCTCTGTGATCTTCATTTGCAGTTCCCTAATGACCCAAGATGTTGATTATCTGTTGGATTTTAATTTAATTTGTCTTGTTTGGGTTTTTTTTTTAATGCTAAGATTGAATCCAAGTGCTTGCACACTCTAAGCATGTGGTCTATCACGGAACCCCTAGCACAGCCCCTCCTTTTTGAGATGGGCGCTCATACGTACCCAGGCTGGCCTCAAACTTACAATCAGTCCTCCTGCCTCTGCCCTCTAAGTAACTGGGTGACGAATGTATTATCAATTCTGGAAGATGTTGAACGTCTTTTTCTGTGCTTACTGGAGATTTGTATATCTTCTTTGGTGAAATGTTTATTCAGTTCCTTTGCCTGTTTTTATTTTGGACTATCCTTTTATTATTGAGTTGTGTTCTTCCCATATTCTAGATATAAGTTCCTTATCATATTTAGGATTTACAAATACTTTCACTCATTTGGTGTTTTTTCACTTTTTCAGGAGGGTCCTTTGAAACACAGGTTTTTAAATTTTGATAAGTTCAATGTATCTGTTTTTTGTTGTTGCTTAAACTTTTGGTATTATATCTAAAATCCACCATCAAATCTAAAGTCATAAAGATTTATTCCTATGTTTTCTTTTGATTTTGTTTATTTTTTTATTACTATTATTTTGTTTTGTTTTGTGTTTTGAGACAGGGCCTCACTATGTAGTTGAGACTGACCTGGAACTCACTATGTAGCCCAGGCTGGTCTCGAACTCACAGTGATCCTCCTGTCTCAGCCTCCCGAGTGCTGGGATTATAGGCGTGCACCAACACACCCGGCTGCTTAGGTTTTAGAATAAAATAAACTTTTGGAAACTTTAGAAAAAACATTAGTAGAATTGTAGAACCCTTCTGAAGCACTGTGACAACACTGTCCATACAGAAGACATGGCAGAGGCAGGAGCAGGCTCCAAAGTGGGGCCTGCACTTGTGGCAGATGCGCTGGATGTCAGGCCCTCTTCCTTGCCCTGCAGTCTTCTGCTCTCTTTCGTCTCCAGCACCTACTCTCTGCTCTTCTTCGCCATGCCTGGCTGCATGATCCTGGATCCCATAGGGGCAGCACCTATCCCTATGCTTTCGTCTATGTATTTTAAAATTAGAGCATTTATAGCCTCTGGAGAAGAGGAAGGACTTACGGTTGAGCTAATCACCTATAGCCATTTTATCAACTATGTCTATGTAATCAAGCTCCATAACAATCCAAAGGATTTGGTTTGGGGAATTTTGGATAGCTGGACAGATCGATATTCTGTAACACAGCATTTCTGAGAGGCCCAGTAGCTCTACGCCCCTTTCTTGTATACTTTACCTATGCATCTCTGCATGTGGCTGTTTGCCTGTGTCCTTTGAAATGTCCATTATAATAAACCAGCAAGTGTGTTTCCCTGAATTTTGTGAATCAGCCCAGAAAATGGCTCTAATCAAACCTATGAAGGGTATCAGGAGAAGCCTGCCTTGTCGTCTTTCAGAAATGTGAGCTGCCCAGATTTCTGATTATAATCTGAAGTGACAGCTGTCTTCTGAGGCAGAGCCCTTGAGCTATAGAATATGATACTACCTCCAGGTTTACAGCACCGAAATTGAACTGAACTAGGAAACAGCTAGCTGCTGTCCACTGGGAAATCTGCTAGAGAATGGCTTGCTAATTTGGTAGGGAGAAATTCCTGCACATTTGATAACAGAGGCATTGTGTGTTGTGTTGTGATGGTCTAGTAGTAGAAACTTCTGTTTTTCCATGTCCTTACATACTTCTGTTAAATTGTTTGTAAGCATTAAATGTTGTAAGTAGAATTTTTTCATGACTTCATTTTCAAATTATTAATTGCAAATAGAAATGTAACTGATTATTGTGTATCCAGTTTGTATTTTACAAAACTGCTGAGCTCATTTATTAGTTTTAAGAATTTTAGTGGATTCCTTAGGATCTTCTATGTACAAAATATATAATTTACAAATACAGATAGAATTGCTTCTTCCTTTCCAATCTGGATAACTCCTATTTATTTTTCCTTCCCATTTTTTTTCCTGTCCAGAATTTACATTTATTTTTAAGTTCATTTTAAAATTTTTGTTATGTTGGGGTAGAATTTGATCCTTTTATATTTTATTATCATTAACATTATAGAGAAAATACATTAAATGTGTCGAACACTTCTTCACTCTTACAGTTTTTCTTTTTTTATTGCTACATTTTAGGCATAAAATACAGTTACATTCATCATTGGGATCTTGTACCCTTAAATGATGTATCTTGGTTCTTATTTTTTCCCCATTCTCCTGCCCTCCCTTCCCCCCTCTACCCTTCCCTATTTACAAAGACTTTGTTTCCATTATTTTCCTTTTCTCATATTTTTTCTTTTCCCTTCTTACTTTTCCCTGACTCCTCCCACTTCCCTACACCTGACCTTTTCTTCCTATCACACAGTATCAATTATACATTTTGATCCTTATCTTCACTTTTAGTTTATCCCACCAGAGAAACTATTTGGTATTTACAAGTGTGTTTTACAGTTTTTCTAATACTTTCTAGGTTGCAAAAATGATCCTTTTCTATATCAATATTTATAACTTAAGTCATGTTATGAATGAGCTAGGGATGTTTATTTTATTCCAAAAAGAATATCACTACTTGGAGTAGTAGCCGATTGCTAAACTTTATCAAGCACTTGTGATATTCCAGGAACTTCACCTACAGTAATCTTACTTCATCCTTCTAGCAACACTGTTAAGTGGGTTCCACTGTGAGCCCCAGCCAAGGAGACCACAGTACCAAGTCTAGGCAGGTGACAGCTGGTATTTAAATCCAGAACTCTAGGTCTACCTGTGCTTGTTTCTCTGGCCTACACGCGTATGACTCAGGGTCCTTATGTCATGACCTGTAGATGACTGAAAGGGCCAAAAGGCTTCAAACAGCCCACAGTTCCTTCACATTTTGTACAAAATTTCAAATGCATGTTCACACGCTGATGTTTGTGGTGATAACATCTCGGTTTTCCACTTAATTCTCAAAGACATTCAATGCTCCGTTTGAGTATTTCCTGGGACGTATAGCAGTGGTTCCTGTTGACTAAGATAAAATCCCCTTTGTTTAATTAGGGATGTTTTCTTTCATTCCTTGAGAGCTCATTTGGAGGTTCTAGCAGGGGAGTGTGGCTTCTTATATACCCTTGTGGGGAGAAACAGTTGTCCTCCATAAGGGGTAACAGTCCTTCTCCATCGTCCTCTTTGGCCAAGCTTCCAGAGGGACACACAGCAAGCAGTGAGGGGTGAGGGGCCTCCCACCTAGCCAGCCAGATTGACTGAATCAACCCTAATCATCTATGGAGTGACAGCTGTCACAGCCATATCGACCTTGTATACTTTTCTTTCATTCCTAATCATCATGTGCTTTTTATACTAATCATGGAATTTAATTTTATGAACATGGGCATCTTTGAGGTGATTGTTGTTTTGCTTAATAATTTAATGAACTGTACTGATGGATTTTATGTGATGACCCATGCCTGCATTCTTGGGCTGGATCTTTTTTATTATTTTATTTTATTTTTTTCTCATTGAGTTTGTTGGTACATTTTAGGTATACAGCACAGTTACATTCATCATTGGGATCTTGTACCTTTACATGACAGGTCTTGGCTTTCAATTTTTCCCCATATCCCTGCTCTCCCTTCACCCCCTCCTCCCTTCCCTATTTACAAAAACTTTATTTCTGTTTTCTCTTTTTTTTTTCTTCTCTGTTATTTCCCTTCCCCTACACCTTTAACCCTTTTCTTCCTATTTTACATTGTCAATTATACCATTTGGATCTTATTTACACTTTTAGTTTTTCATAGGAAAATGGATGCATATTGAGGTCATACTTAAGTGAAATAAATAAGTCACATGTATAAATACTGAATAGTTCCTCTGGTGTGAAAAACTAAAAGTGAAAACTAAAAGTGGATCTTTTTTATTATGTCATGATGGATTCTTTTCATATCCTATTACACTTACTTTGCTAATTGTATTGGTCAGCTTTCCATAACTGTGATAAAATACCTCAGATAATATACTTTTAAGAAGAAAAGGTTTGTTTTGGCTAACAGTTTTAGCTTATGGTCACTTGGTCCCATCATTGTGGGCCTGTGTGAGGCAGACTGTCGACAGGGAGAACAGGGATGGAGCACAGCAAAAGAAAAGCAGAGAGAGACAGGAAGGAGTTGAGGTCCAGCACCCTTTCAGGAGCAAAACTCCAATGACCTAACTTCCACTCGCCACCACTTCCTAAAGGTTCCACTACCTCTGGGAAGTGTCACGGTGACTAAGCCTTCAACATGTGGCCACTAGGAGACATTTAAGATTCAAACAATAACACTAATATTTTGAAACTTAGGGCTGGGGATTTGGCTCAGTGGGGTTGCCACCTGCCTTGCAAGCACAAGGACCTGAGTTCGGTCCTCAGTACAAAAACAAAAACAAAAAAAAATCAGAAACTGAACTGTAAGTGAGGTTTCTTCTGTGCTAGTTTTATATCTTGAGTTACTTTGAGGACATTTTCTTACAAAATTATTCACTGCGTTAGCATTTTTTAAATTGTGAATTACTTTTAATATTCTTTTAAGAAGTACTTTAATTTTATTGGTACATTTTAGGTAGACGATATGATAGCATTCATCATTGGGAATTTGTACCTTGGTTCTTATGTTTTTCTGCTTCCCCTGCCCTTCCTTCTCTCCCTCCACCCCACCTTATTTACAAAGACTGTTTCTGTTTTTCCTTTTCTCATATTTATTCCTTTCCCTTCTTTCCTTTCCTCTGCCCATCCCACTTCTTCTTCACCTTTGGACCTTTTCTTCTTATTTCACATTACCTATCATACACTTTTATCCTCATTTACACTTTTAGTTTTTCACACCAGAGAAACTATTCAGTATTTACACATGTATCCTGCTTTAAGATTTGTAAAGTATGCTGTTTTAACATTCTTTACTATATTTTCCCACATTTAAAATTCTCCTCATGGCTTCTTTTGAATGACACATTTCTAATAGCATTAGTTTTTCTTCACTATGGGGAGGTAAGCATCTCTCACCATCACTCTAGAAAGTGAGTTGGACCTGTGGCTGGTGGCAGGGGGCTATAGAAAGAGCGCTGGGTTCCCAGCCCAGGGAGAGGAAGGACCCACTCGCTGGCGGTGTGAATCTGAGGGGTCTACCTCCTTATCAGGGCTCTCTTCCCCCCAAGGAGGGAAAGGCTTTGAAGGAGAACCCTCAGCTCAATTCATTATCTTGGGACTGGCTCTCATAACTAGCCTGGGGGGAGACAGAGGGCCTTTCAGCTCCGGCTGGCAGGCAAGATGGCTGGAGTTCCAGGACTACCAGAGTGTTGAGGCGGGAATGCTTTGAAGAGTCCCTGACCTTCCTGGGGCCACAGCTCAGCTCCTGTCGTCCATCAGGGATTTCATTCTGGTAGGACAAGTGGATTCTTGCCAGCAAGTTGTTGTGTGTGTTTTCTTCTCTCCTTTAATCCCAGTCTGTCCATTTCCTCCCCAGTTCCTTGTATGAGCTTGCTGGAGCTACAGTACACTTCCTGATCCAAAGCCAAAACAAACTACAGCTTGCTCCAAATCCTGTTTTTCCCTCTTCAGACTGAATCACTAGGAGGATCAGTGCATGGAAACCTGATCAAGAGGAACCCACAGGTTCACAGCCACCGAAGAAATGTTTCATTGTCCTAGCCATTACAGGAATAAGATAATTTCCTAATTCCATGAAAGGAGACTGAGGCCTCAATGCTGAAATTCCTTCCTAATTCACTCCGTTCATGCCCTAAGTGACCTAAAAGTTACCAGGCAGAGCATTTATTCATATCCTCCAGTGTGGGCCTCAGCCCTGTGCTTGCTGCTCTCTCTGCCACCCTATTTCCCCTGCCTCAGACTTTTCAGGATGTACAGTAAATCATCCATTGCCCAGCCAGGTCCAAAGTTGGTTAATAGCTCAGTGTGCCTAGCTTTCCAAAAATGCAAGCTGAGGTCTCTTTAATTCTTTAATAATTAGGAAGAGTTCTGCTGCTACTAAGGGATTCGGGGCTCCCAGGCGATTCCATGTAATACACACGAGGTTTCCTCCAAAGACTTTTTTAACATGTCGTTTTATTGGCACATGCTTGCCATACATGAAGTTTACATCCATCTTCAGGAAGAGGTACATGTTCATAACATACCTTGAGTCTTTGTGATCCCCTTGCCATCCCTACCCCCCTCCCTTCTTCCATCTCTAGCTCCCCTTTCCCCACTCCATTATTATCATTTATAATTTATATTTACAATATATAATATTTATAGTCATTATGGGTATTTGGCACATGTATGTGACACATCTTAAATCTTTTTGCTTCCTCTTCCCCTCCCAATTTTTCCTTGCCCTAGAAGGCTTGAACCTTCTTATTTACAAAAGACTTGTCTCCCTCTTTCCATCTATCAAAACTTTATTTTGCACTTTATTTACACCTTGTCTTACTCAAATGAGAGACACTGTATGGTATTTAAGCTTGTGTACCTGATTTATTTTGCTTAACATTACATTTTCCATTGTGTCCATTTGCCTACAAATGTCTCAAATTTATCCTCCTTTATAGCCAAGTAATATTACCCTGTACATAGACACTATATTTTTGTTGATGGACACACAGGCTGCTTCCAGGATTTGGCTATTTTGGATTGTGCTGCTATAAACATTGGTACGTATGTAACACTGCAATATGATGTCCTTAGTTCTTTTGGAGAAGATGCCCAGAAGGGGAATTTCAAGAGTAAATGGAGTTTCTAATTTGGCTTCTTTGGGAAATCTCTGCACTGGTTTTCATAATGGTTGTACTACATTCCATCCCCACCATTCCCACCAACAATGTAGAAAGGTTCATTTTTCACTACAGCAACAGCAACATTTGTTATTGTTTGATGATTGTCATTCTGTTGTAGGAGGAAATCATAGGAGGAAATGTTAATTTGCATTTTTCTAGTGGCCAGAGATGCTGAACATTTTTTTCATATGTTTGTTGGGCATCTGTATTTCTTCTGAGGAGTGTCTATTTGTTTCCTTGCCCATTTTTGATTGGGTCTTTTGTTTTGGGTGATCTAATTTTTTTTTTTACTTGTTTGTGTATTCATGATATTAGTCCTCTGTCTCAGGAATAGCTAGCAAAAAATTTTTACATTCTGTAGGTTATCTTTTCACTCTGTTGACTGTTTCCTCTGTTGTACAGAAGCTTTTAAATCTGATATAATCCTATTTGTTGATTCTTAGCAGTATTCTTGCATAACAGGAGTTCTATTTAAGAAGTTCTTGCCTATATGACTTCAAGTGTTTTACCTCTTGTATCTTACAGTAAGTTCATTATTTCACCACATTCCCATTGACCTCTTTCTACTCCATAATACCTCTAGGGGTGTCACACCTGCCTAATTGCTGCTCTGGACCATGGAAGAACTATAATTAAGGGAAAGAAACAGCCATTTAACTAATTAATTGGAGAACTGTTTGCTGAGCACCTGCTGTGTGCCAGGCCCTGTTCTAGATTTATGATATAAAAACAAGACAGAAACAAGGCCCTGCTCTCATGGAGTTGATGTTCTAGATGGTGGTAAAATATATGAACCATTGGAAAAGATCAGAATGGGCCAGAGTGAATACCATTAAGGAAATGATGTTAGATGAGGGAAAGCAGGGAGCAAGGAGTGGATCTCTTAGGCCCAGGCAGCAGGGAAGGAGTCTTGGTGTGAGGAGGGATGAGGCAGGGGCAAGTGGAAGCACAGAGAAGTCGGGGGACCTGTGGGTGGTCATAGTGATGGGAGGGGCAGGGAGAGCAGACCCTGATGAGGAGTCAAGGGCAGAACTATCTGTGGGTTCTATACCAGAGGAGGACTAATCTGATTGAGGTTTTAAAGATTTACATGTCCACTGGATGGATAATAGGCAACGAGGGTGATGATGAGACAGCTATGTTTACAGATAGATTTGGGAAGCAGAAACAAGGGAACATTAAGAAAACAGACTGCAATATGGATTCTATTTTTGGAGTCATTTGTTGAGTATGAGAGAGGAAGAGCAGATCTGGGAGTGAGTAGAGTTTGGAGATTTCTTTTAGCCAGAGACACCTTCTCAGGATCTGAGAAATGTACATGGAAATTTCCACATGGGTAAGACATTCTGTCCTTTGGCTAAGCCCTCACTCCAACTGACCCTAGAGACTACACTTTCTGGCTTATGTCTGGTGTTAGGGGTGCCAGCCTGGCTTTATGTATCTAACACCACAGGGCTCATGCATACCCCTCTGAATGCCCCTTGGAGGGTCATAGAGCAAGGAAGTACCTGTCAGTGACAGTATGGATCACGGACTGCCGTGTGCCTGCATCACCTGAGGCCAGATCCCAGCAAGGATCTGAGCACACTTTGCAGATTCACACACGCACTGCTCCTTATCTACCTCTAATAGAAAATTTAGGTTTTTAAAATGTTTCTTTTGGAGATCACTAGTTACGCACAAGATTTGCAGATTCAGTACAGGGAGCTCCTCTATATCCCATGCCCAGTCTCCCCTCCTGTCAGCCTCTTTTGGTGTACCTGTCAAAGCTGAAAGCTTTTGACTGTTGCCGCAGTCCTGGGAGCAGATAACTACTTTGCTCTGTTCAGGTGCCTACCAATGCTCTTCTCTGTTCTAGCCCTGTCTAAGCTCCTACATATGTTCTGTTCTCAGATCTCCCTCATTTCTTCCACACTCTGTCAGGACCTCAGCCTTCCCTTACTGTGATGATGCTTTTTAAAAGGATGGGTCGTTGACTCTGTGGGCTGCCCCTTCTTTTATGTCTGCCTGTTGCTTGCTAATAATCAAACTGACTTTAGGAATTTCCAGCAATGCTATGGCAATTCCATGGATGTGAGTGCCCTGAGTGTGAGTCTGTCCAAGATGACACTAGGTGTTGTATCTGGTGATGTTAACCTTGATTTCTTGGTTAGGGTGCTGCCTGCTAGGACTCTGCACTATAAACATCTATTTTCTCCTTTGTAATCACTAAGTATTTAGGAGAGAGATTTTGAAACTCTGCAGAAATCTTGTTTCTGCTTAAACTCTTGCCCCTTAATTTTAATGTTCACCAATGCTGTTGCTGCAGCAATGACTATTCTAGTCTTGCAGATATCTTTAGCTCTCATTTCTTCCATATTTATTAATTAGACGTGGTCTGCAGGGAAGAAGTTAACTCACTTTGGAACATCAATAATTAAGCCACACATGTCAACAGAGCATGGGGCAGAAGGAAGAGCAAAGCTTCCAGTACAAAGGGTGCCCGGGTCACTGTTTAACCAAGCCCCTCTCTCCTCCCATGTGCTGACCCTTTGTTGCCTTTGCCTCTGCTGGCTCGGACCCATCCCTGTTGCTGAGGTCAGCAATCTGGCTTAGACCTTGTTAGGAGCGTCGTCAGGGGCTCTCGGGAGAGCAAGACCTAGCTCCTTCTCTCACCTGAAACATTTCTGCTCTCTTTGCCCTGCCGCTGGGAGGAAACCTTCTCAGTGCTTCCCTTCTAGAGCTTCCTCCCCATGCGTACACACACACACACACACACACACACACACACACACTCACACACAACACAGATACATATATCCATGCACAGGTATCATTCACACACAGATACACATAAATACATAACACACATCTTAACACATACACATCTATACATACAGATACAGACATGTATACACACACAGGCACACATGATACATAGCTGCACACATACACACCGGAGACATGTACATATCCAGAAACACACACACAAGTACAAACACCTAGATTAGTATGGATGCAGACACATATACACATACATAAAATACATACACACAGAGAAATACATGCATACACATTATAGTTACAGAAACACAATTCACACACACATACATGTCACGTACACAACCTTACATGCATGTTCATACATATGCATTCTAATACTAGATAGATGTTATAGCTTCTGCTTTAAATGTCCCCCAGAAGCCATGTGCTAAAGACTTGTTCCCTAGCTGATGGCACTTTCGGAAAGTGATGGAAATGTAGGGAGGTGGGACAAGTTGGAAGATGTAAGCCACGCTATGTATCTTTGAACAGCATATTTTGTCCCTGCCCCCCATCAATTAGCTGAATAATTTTGCCCCATCACATGCTCCCCACAATGATGTTCCTCCTCACCACAGGCCCCAAACACACACACACACACACACACACACACACACACACACACA
>NW_022900940.1:358258-377690 GCF_012274545.1 Fukomys damarensis | reverse complement strand
CACACACACACACACACACACACACACACACACACACACACACATGCTTCAAGTGACTATGGTCTGAACCATAAACCCCAATAAATCTTTCTTCATGTTCATTTTCCCAGGTATTTTGTCCTAGTGACAGAAAGCTGACATATCAAGACACGGTTTTTAAATCTAACAGTGGCATAATATTACAGCCCAGGCTCTTCTGCAGCTTACCTGGTCCTTAGCGTAACTTTAATGCACTGTTGATATCAACTTTCGCAGGTGAAGGATTTCCATGTTCTAGCCAGTAGCAAAGCCTGAGTCCTCAGCTCAATCTCTGTGCTGCTCTAAGATTAATTAGTCTTGCAGTTAGTCTGGTCAGCAGTCATCCATGATTTGGATCTCCAGTGCCAACACCCAAAGCAGCACCAGCTCCCTTTTCCTCGTCACCCTACTCCCTTCCAAGGAGGCAGTCAGCTTTACATTCCTGCCAAACACCAGTGATGGCACCTCTTCCCTGACAGATATTCTCTGCTTGGCCATGCTTCTCTTAGGCTTCCAAACCTTCTCCAAAGCTCATCTGTGCACTTCATTATAAAATCCAGTTTTAGCAAAATAAAGCTAAAGCAGTTTAGCAACAAGGCCCAGATACTATCTGTATCTTCTCACCCTTGAAGATATCTGATTGATATCCTTCACCATCCTCTAGGGATGTATGATCACCCTGGCTTATTTAAAGCAAGAATCCTAGGTCAGTGTAGCTAGAATCCCTCTTATTCCTGATGTTTCCTCTTAGTCATTTTTCATCCACGGATCCTGCCCTACTCTGTAAATTTCCACTTACCTAAGCAATATTCAGTGCTGAACTCAAGCTCTCTCCTTACTGCACAATCCCCTTGCCATGGCCCCTCCACCCATCACAACAGTCCTGAACAAAGTTTTTCTTACAATGCTTTAATGAGTATTGTTGAGTAATATCTTCTTTTTTTTCCATAAAGTTCAGTGGTATATTTAGGTATACATTACAGTTACTGGTACAACCACTGTGGAAATCAATATGGAGAGACCTCAAAAAACTAGGATTAAAGGTCCCATTTGATTCAGCTATTCCCCTGCTGGGTATCTTCCCAAAATAATTAAAAGAATCATACAACAGCGATATATGTGTACCCATGTTTGTATTAGCACAGTCTGTAATAGTTAAAGCTTGGAAACAGCCCATTTGCCCATTAGCTGGAGACTGGATAAAGAAGATGTGTGGTTTTTGTTTTATATATAAAATGGAGTACTACTCAGCCATAAACAAAAAGAACCCTAGAGACACTTATAGCTAAATGGATGCATACTCTTAAGTGAAATAAATAGGACACACATGTGTAAATAACAAATAGTTTCTCTGGTGTGAGAAACTAAAAGAGTAATATTTTCTTTAATATGCCACAGTATCACCAACAACAGACATTACCTGTCTTTTAAGTTTCTCAGTCTGAGAGGATCTAAAAGATCTTAGTTTTGTTTTATGGGTGCTAAATTTGCATAAGTTTACATTTAACTTACATTAATTGTTAACATATTTTTAGCAATTTAGATGCCTGTCTGTGTTGGTTTTTTTCTATTTTAAAATTAATTTTATTGGCACATTTTATGTATACAATATGCTGACATTTATTATTGGGAATTATACCTCTACACAAGATATCTTGCTTCTTATTTTTTCCCCATTCTCGTCCTCCCTTCAACCCCTCCACCCCTCACAATTTATAAAGACTTTGTTTCCATTTTTCCTTTTCTCATATTTATTCCTTTCCCTTATTTCCTTTCTGCTACTCCTCCCACTTCCCCTTCCCCTTTGGACACTTTCTTCCTATTTCACATTATCTATTATACATTTTGATCCTTATTTACACTTTCTCTTTCTCACACTAGAGAAACTATTTGGTATTTACACATGTCCTATTTATTTCACTTAAGAGTAGGGCCTTAATGTGAATCCATTTAGCTATAAATGTCTCTAGTTTCTCATTCTTTATGGCTGAGTAGTATTCTATTTTTTTAAACCCACATTTTCTTTATCCAGTCTCTAGCTGATGGGCAATTTGGTTGTTTCCAAATTTTAGCTATTACAAAATGTGCCACTATGAACATGGGTGCGCATATTTTGCTGTGGTATGATTCTTTTAATGCCTTTGGGAAGATGCCCAGCAGGGGAATAACTGGGTCAGATGGGACCTCTAATCCTAGTGTTTTGAAATATCTGCATACTGATTTCCACAGTGGTTGCACCAGTCTTCACTCCCATCAACAATGGAGAAGGGTTCCTTTCTCCCCACAGCCCTGCCAGCATTTGTTATTCGTTGATTGATTGATGGGAGCCATTCTTTCTGGGATGAGGTAGAATCTGTTGTTTTTATTTGCATTTCTCAAATTATCAGTGGTATTGAACATTTTTTCATATGTTTATTTGCTATTTCTATCTCATTGTCTGAGAAATGTCTGTTCATTTCAGATACCCATATTTGGGTTGGTCTTTAAATTTAGGGGTCTGATTTTTTGTTTGTTTGTTTGTATGAGACAGGGTTTCACTATGTAGTTGAGACTGACCTGGAACTCACTATGTAGCCCAGGCTGGTCTTGAACTCACAGCGATCCTCTTGCCTCAGACTCCTGAGTGCTGGGATTACTGGCATGTGCCACCACACCCAGCTAGGAGGTCTGATTTTTAAAAGTTCTTTGTATTCTAGATAGTAGTCTGAGGAAGAGCTGGTAAATTTTTTTCCCTACATTGTGGGTTGTCTCTTCACACTATTGGTGGTTACTCTTGGTGTGTAGAAACTTTTTAATAAGATGAGATCCCACTTACTGATTTTTTGTGCTAGTTCATGTTTGACTAAGGTTTTATTCATGAAATATTTTCCTATGTCAGTGTCTTCAAGAGTTCTACCTAACCTCTCCTCCATCAGGTCTAATGTTTCTGTTTTAATATTTAGATCTTTAATCTATTTGTATGTTAGTTTAGTGCAAAGTGAGAGATATAGGTCTAGATTCAATCTATGGTAAATTGAAACTCAATTTTTCTGACACCATTTGTTAAAGAGGCTATCTTTCTTCTAGTGAGGGTGTTTGGCTCCTTTGTTGAAGATGAGGTAGCTAAGTATGTCTAGAGTTGTTTCTGCATCTTCTAATCTGTTCCACTGGTCCTTGGGTCTATTTCTTTGCCCATAACATGCTGTTTTTAATCACAGTAGCTTTTAGTTGAGTTTCAAGTTGGGGATTGTGATACCCCCTACCTTGTCTTTGTTGCCTAGAAATACTTTTGCTATTCTAGGTCTCTTCTGTTTCCAAATGAGGTTTTGGATTGTTTTCTCAAGGTCTGTGAAGTGTGCTATTGGAATTTCAATTGGGATTGCATTGAATCTGTACAGCAATTTTGGAAGTATGGCCATTTTCACTATATTGGTTCTTCCTACCCAGGAGCATGGGATATTTTTCTATTTTCTGATATCCTCTTTGATTCCTTTTTCAGGGTTCTATAGTTTTCAGAGTACATGTCTTTGATTTCTTTCATTAGATTGATTCCTAATATTTCTTTTCCTTCATTCCTTCCTTCCTTCCTTCCTTCCTTCCTTCCTTCCTTCCTTCTCCTTCCTTCCTTCCCCTCCCTCTCCCACCCCCCTTCTTTCTTTCTTTCTTCTATTGTGAAAGGAATTGTTTCTCCAGCTGCTCTCTCAGTGAGTTTGTTGTTTGTGTGCAGGAATGCTATTGATTTCTCTGTGTTGACCTTGTGTCTAGCTACTCTATTGAGTTTGGTTATTAAGTCTAAAAGTCTTTGGGTGGAGTTCTTGGGGTCTTCTATATAGAGTACTAATCATCTGCAAACAATGATAATTTAACTTCTTTGTTTCCTATTTTTATTACTTTTATTTCCTTTTCTTGACTAATTGCTGTGGCTAATGTTTCTAAAACTATATTGAACAGGAGTGGTGATAATGGACATCTTCGTCTTGTTCCTGAGTTTAGTGTGAATCATTCAGTTTTTGACTGTTTAGTATGATGTTTGCTGTTAATTTTTCATAAATGGCTTTTATCAGGCTGATAGGCACTGTCTATTCCAGTTTTCTGAAGGTTTTTTTTTATTATGAATGGGTGTTGGATTTTGTCAAATGCTTTTTCTGCATCTATTGAGATGATCACATGGTTTTTGTCCTTGGCTTTATTTATTTAGTGTATTACATTTATTGATTTGCATATGTTGAACCATTCCTGAATCCCTGGAATGGATCCCACTTGGTCAGGGTATGTGTTCCTCTTCATGATCTTCTGGATTCTGTTTGCCAGTATATAATTGAGGATTTTTGCATCTATGTTTTTTGGGGAGATTGGTCTGTAGTTTTCTTTTTCTTTTGGGTCTCTGCTTTTGCAATCAAGGTTATGCTTGTTTTAGGAATAAATTTGGAAGTATTGCTTCCCTTTCAACTTCATTGAAGAGTTTAAACAGTAGTGGAAATAGTTCTTCTCTAAATGTCTTGCAGAGTTTAGTGGTGAAGTCATCAGAAGCCAGGCTTTTCTTTGTTGGTAAGTTTTAAATTAGGTTTTCAATTTTGTTGATTGATATTGGGTTGTTTAGAATTTTTAGGTCATCTTTGTTCAACTTTGGTAATTCATATGCATCTAGGAATCTGTCCATTTCTTCTGTATTTTCCATCTTATTTACATATAGGTTGTTAAAGTAGGTATTCATGATCCTGTGGATTTCTGCTGGGTCCACACTTTTCATTCCTAATTGCATGGATTTGGGTCTTTTTTCCACTTTTTTTGATAACGTTGGCTAAGAATTAGTCAATTTTGTTTACTGTTTTGAAAAACCAACTCTTTGCTTCATTGATTTTTTATGTGTCATTTTCTTAGTCTCCATTGCATTGATTCCTGCTCTGATCTTTATAGTTTTGTCCCTTGTTTGAACTTTGGGTTTGTCCCACTCTTCTTTTTCTAGAAGCTTGAGATTAAGCATTAGGTTGTTTATTTGTGTTTGCTCTGTTTTCCTAGTATGAGTATTCACTGCTATAAATTTTCCTTGCAAGACTGCTTTCATTGTATCCATAGATTCCAATACGTTGTATTGGCATTGTCTTTTAATTGTAGGAACTGTCTGATTTTTTAAAAAAATTTCCTCTGGGATCCATTGGTGGTTAAGAAGTGCATCATTAAATTTCCATGTGTTTATGAAATTCTTGTGGTTTCTTTTGCTATTGATCTCTAATTTATTGCACTATGGTATGATAATATGTAGGGGCTAACTTCAATTCTTTTGCACTTACTTAAACAGGAAATATGTGGTTTATTTTGGAGATCAACCCATGTGCAACTGAAAAGAATGCATATTTTGATTTTGTGGGATGGAACACTCTGTAAACATCTGTTAAGTCCATTTGTTCAAGAGTTTGTTTGAATTCTAGTATTTCATTGCTTATCATTTGTCAAGTTGATCTATCTATTTTTGACAGTGTGTGATGAGGTCCCCCACTACTATTGTATTAATGCTTGTTTGATTTTTCATGTCAGTTAGTATTTGTTTTATATAGTTGGGTGCACTATTACTTGGTGCAATTATATTTATGACTGACATCTGTTCCTGTTGGATTGTTTCCTTTACAAGATGTAGTGGCCTTCTGGGTCTCTCTTAATTAGTGTTGATTTGAAATCCATTTGATCTGTAAATAGGATTCCTACTCCTGCATTTCATGTTGCATGAAGTATTGTTTTCCACTCTTTAACTTTCAGTCTGGGTTTCTTTTTGAATTAAGTGTTTCTTGTATGCAACATACTGTTGGATCTTGCTTCTGACCCATTCTTCCACTCTATTTCTTTTGATGGTGAATTGAGACCAATAGCATTGATGGTTATAACTGTTATGTATTGACTTATCCTTGTCATGACTTTTTCTTTTTGTGGGATTCTCCCCCTTTGTGTATAATTTCTTGTTGTGCCTGATGGACTCATTCTGCTGGGCTTCCTGGGGTTGTGACCCTCATTGTCTTTTCCTAGGATATTGTTTAAAATTTTTTAGCATGCTGGTTTGGTATTCATGAAGTTCTTCAGATATTCTTTGTCACAAAAGTATCTGATTTATCCATTGATTTTGAAAGATAGTTTTTGTGGGGTACATTGATATTAGTTGGAGGTTGTTTCCTTTAAGGCTTCACTCCAGGTTCATTTGCACTTGAGGGTTTGTGGTGAGAAGTCTGCTGTCATTCTGATGGTCTGTCTTTTGTATATATATTTTTTCTTTTCTCTAACTGCTTGTAGAATTCTGTTCTTTCATTGGGTTTCTGGAATCTTAGCTTTTATATACCTATGTGTAGATTTTTAAAAAATCACAGGTAGTTGGAGTCCTATATGCCTCACTTATCTGTATGTCAAGTTCTTTTCCCCTACTTGAAAAGACTTCTGCCATTACTTCTGTGAACAATTTTTTATATGGTCTGTGGTCTCTCTCCTGTTCCTTCATTGACTCTAATCAGTCTTATGTTATTCTTTGCATTGTCTAGCAGCTGCTGAATTGATTTCTCATAGTCCCTTACTATTTTTAAGAGATTTTTCTTTTCCTTGTTAATAATTGCAATCCTATCTTCTATATCTGAAATTCTGTCCTCTTTGCCTCATTCTGCTGCATAAATGTTCAATGGAGTTTTTAACATCCCAGATAACTGTTTGCATCTGTTTCATGGATTCCATTTGTTTCCTATGCTGGGATTTCATCATGTTCTTCAGCTCCTCTATATTTTTTAAATCTGTGTCTGTTCTAGAGTTATTAATCATGTTTTTCATTATGGCCACAATCTCTGTTGTTATCTGAGAAATAATTTCTGATTTTATTTTTTCCATATCCTCTTTCATTGCCAGCTCAGGGAATCCAGGTAGTTGAGTATTAGATTATTCCATCTCATTGCACCTTAGGGTTGACTTAGGTGATCTGGAAGCCTGGTTTTGAGTCTTGTTTAAGTGTCTTCTCAGTTAAGCAGATGCTGCTTGCTGTACCTCTGTTGAGGTAACTCTTTGCTCTCCCAGTGGGTTTCAATTCTCAGCAAGCCTCAGACAGGCCTTCTCTCTGCGGCTCCCCACTGCACCAATTCCTGGGTTCAGAATTATGGCCTTCTGGATCCCTGCACTGAGCTTTTGTCCAGGTGGGGTTTTGGCTGGGGCCTGTGCATACTTAGGATGGTAGCTGTTTTCTGGGATGGCCTTTAGCTGGGGGCTGTTCATCCTAGTTACTGGTATCTGAGCAGTTACCAATGCTATCTGGGTGGGCCTCTCTGCCTTTATCTTTTCATAGGAAGCCTACAGAACAGGGGTTAGTGCTCATGGGCAATGCTTGGCTTTTGGGAATCTGGTTGGATGACCTTAGGAATTCTGTTACACTCTGCCATAGTTTAGATGTGGAATGTCCTCCAAAGGTCCCTGTGTTAAAGGTTTGGCCCTCAGCTTCACCCTATTGGGAAGTGCTGGAAACTAAAAGGTGGGGCCTGGTGAGAGGTTGTTAGGTTGTTGTTCAGCTGTTGTGAAGGTCTGACGGTTCCTTAAAATATTAAAGATAGAATAATGATATGATCCATCAATTCCATTCCTAGGTATACACCCAAGAATAAAAAACCTGGACTTGGAGAATTTTTTTCCACCGGAATCACTATTTACAAGAGACACTTGGCAAAAGCAACCTGGCTGTCCTTGCACAGATGAATCTTAAAATGCAATGAGGCCTATCCATACCATGGAATATTATCCAGGCTTAAAAAGAAAGAAACTCTAGAAAAACTACAGCATCTATACAATTAAGAATATTGTGCTAAATGAAATAAGCCAGACACTAAAAGATAAACACCATTTGAATTCACTATATGAGTGTCTACAGTAGTCATATTCTGAGAATGAAAAAGTAGAATGGCAGAATCATGTCTGTTAGGGGCTGGGAAAGGGAAGGAGGGAGTCACTTAATGACTATAGTGGCTTATTTTGGCAAGTTGAGAGTTCTGAAGATCTGTTTGCACAACATGAAAACCCTTGAGGATATTGAAGTCTGGACTTCAAAAGTAGTTGAGACAGTACTGTGCATTTTATGTTTCTGTGTTACTCCAATTTTTGTTCATGGAACTAGTACTGTTACCACAATTTGAAAATGAAACAAAATGAATTACCACGAACCAGTTTCTGTACTTAATTCACTTGAATACTGCATGAAAAGTTGACCTTGAACCCAAAAGTTATCCCCACACAAAATTAGGTGAAGACCTCTGTACCTTTTGGCTAATTAAAGGAAGGAAATGGGCCAACAGAGAGAGAGAAACCCTGAAATGTGCCTCCACCCCCTGGAATACAGGATGCCTTCTGGAGCCAGCCAATTACCTTGTGTTTAATCAGGGTATTGAATTCCTTGGAAACATGTTCTGGTTCCTCCCCGTGCCATGGCACAAAGCAGTACTGCATTCATAGCCACCTGCACTGAGGCTGAAGAATGGCTTGCAAGCCAAATGAACTGGCTCCATGGGATTCCCTGTCTGGGTTCCTGATTGCTGCCTGCATCCTTGATGTTCACTTCATGCATGAGGCATAGAGTTTTGTCAGCAAACTTGCTTCCCCCTCTCCCTTCCTCCTTTTTCTTCTGCACTTTGCACAGGTACAGCCTTTCCCAACCCCTGGCCACAGTAGCTGGGTTAAAGGAGTGGCACCAAGCACTAGGAGGGAACAGTCCAGAAGTCATGCCAACTAGGGCAAGGCAATGAATGTTGGGAACAGGAGGACGAAGG
The DNA here is from genome assembly GCF_012274545.1 of Fukomys damarensis. Classification (NCBI taxonomy): domain Eukaryota; kingdom Metazoa; phylum Chordata; class Mammalia; order Rodentia; family Bathyergidae; genus Fukomys; species Fukomys damarensis. The sequence goes on along the minus strand of NW_022900940.1, from coordinate 368,919 downwards.
GTAGAGCTATACTCATTCCAGAGCTTGCTATTGGTTCCAGAGGTCCTGATGTACAGCCATGCACTCCCCTGTTGATAATTGTTATTGGTTGTCTGTTTACTGTCAGTTGTAGTGGGTGGGGCTCACTTAGGTGATCATGCGATGGGGCATAGCAAAAATATAAGGACAAAGTGGAGAATAATGAGGCCAATGGTGAGGGTGGGGTGCGTGGATGAGTCCGAATTGCTGCTTAGTGGAATATAGTAATATTCTTGAGTCCCAAGATGATCTGAGAAAGGGACTGGACTGGACTTGAAGCTGACATGGGGACAGAGAGGAGGAGAGGGAGTGAGAACTCACACTGATCTCAGGACCCCTTGTGTGAACATTGGAGAATGGCTCAGAATCAGTCGGGAGCACCTTATAACAGTAAAGGAGGTGAACAGATCAGATGACAAATATTGTCTTTTGAATGCACAGTTTATTCACGTCGATTTATACAGCAAACCCTTACTCTATAAGGTACACACGAACAGGTACAAGATCCTAATCCTGGTCAATCATATGAACAGGAGACCAAATGGAGTTTAGATCACTCACTGAACAAAAATCTGGGTCCAATTTGAGGAAAGTTGGGAGAGCATGCTGTTTCCAGTGAAGGTCCTGCAGTATCTATGTCCCTTAAAGCTAGAGTAGGAGGCATGTGAGAGAAGATTAGCCTTTCAGTCACTGGAAAGGATTGCATCTGATTAGCAGTTCTTTCATTCATCTTTATATGTGGTTTTTGTGCTTAATTTTTAGTTATCTTATTTGTCACTCCAGCTGCAGTAGTCAGGCTGTCTTGTGGGGCATAATCAATCAGCTTTTCAGAGTGCTGTTCACTACACTCCTTGCCTCAACTGTCACCACATGGCACCATGTGATGCCATTGTGTACCTGACATGACGCAGGACATGTTCCTGACATTCCCCCTCTCTACTTCTCCTGCAGGTAGCACAGTCTGAAAATTCAGCTGACAGAATTTGCTAGGGGGCTACTTGCTCTGAGTTCCCACAAGGACACTGAAAGCAGATCCTCCTCTGCTCCCAGAAGCCTCCCATTGAGATCAGGAGGCTATATTTGCAGAGCACCCTGAGTGGTGAGATGCACTCTACAAGAAACCTAGTGAACCCCTTGACGAAGTCTAAATACTCCCAAGTTTTGGTAATGAATCCACATCAGAGTCCAAGTCCAAAACTCTGAGCTGTGCTTGTTGCATCCAAGAATGCTTACACTGCATGAGATCCTTCCCTCTTCCTGTTGCAGTGAAGATAAATGAAATGGTATTCAAAAAGGATTAGGAACAATGCCTGATCTGAGCCATAGTACAGACCAGACATGCATTAAAGAAATAAACATGAAAGGAGTACTTTGGGCTCAGCTACTTTCAAAACACTATCTCTCTGGGTGAAAGGCTGGTGTGTTGTATTTGTTGGGAGGGGCGCAGTGTTAAAGTATCTAGACTGCAGCTTTTTTGTAGGGGGAGAAACATCTGTAAGCTTCTAAAGCTTATTTTAAACAGAGAGTAAGGGAGCCACAGAGTTTCAGGTCACCCTGTATGATTCCTAAAAATATTCTGGTGCAAAAATCTCATCTTACAGATGTGAACACCAATGTCCTAAAACTTAAAGGACCTGTCCCATACTCACAGAGCTAATTGCTATCTCAAGTCTTCTGCTTTTCAAAAAGTTCACCTTTGATTAAGTACAATCATGGAGGCCTTTAATACACTAGAACTTTGGCTGAAAATAGACATTGAACTAAAAAAAATAATAAACCCATAGCAACTACTTTATTAGGCTGTGATATTTGTCTGATATAGAGCAAATACTGTGTGAATATTAGCCATCAGTGTTCTGCACTATCCTATTTTGATTGTCTGGAGTGAACAAGAGACCAAGAAAAGAGAATTGTGAGTATGAGTGACTTGTCCCAAGATGCCCAAGCAATGTTTCCTCTCTTAAGCTCCTCCTGCAATAGGAGCCTATGCTGTTCCCATAAAGGAGTAGGTCCATCATCTCTCCCCTTGAAGTTGGGTAGATCCTAGCAGCTACCTACCGGCAGAGTACTGTGGACGAGATTCTCATTTCTGAGGCTGTACCATGTCACTTCCATGTGTTTCTCCTTACTTTGCAGAGATACTCTGGCATGGAACCCAGCTGGGAGAAAGCTTAAGTTAGTCCATGCAGGGAGGCCAAATGCAGGGATGGCAGACATGTGGGTGATCCCAGCCTAGGCATGTGAAGAAGAATACCACCAGCGGCAACTCTTCCCAACCAGACTTCAGTAACTGCACAGCAGATGTCTCTAAGTTTATGACCCAGGGAGCCTGTGAGCATAATAAATGGTTCTTTTGTGCTGTTAGATTTTGAGGGCGGTTTTATTTGTTTATGCTGATGGAGATGGAAGCCAGGACTTCAAGCATGTTAGCCAAGCACTCTACCACTGAGCCACACTCTCAACCACAGAATTTTTTTTTTTTTTTAATGCACCAGTTCAATTGTGCTCTTAACCTGCCTGGTTGAACTTTTTTACCCAAACACTTTATAGGAAGTTTGGGAGTGAGGGTTATCTACATCTAGCCAATGGCACATGATCTAGGATAGGTCCATTAACATTGCATTCCTGTTCTGTGGATGATGGTTCCTACTTTGCCTCCTCAAGGTTTGAAGGGACCCAGCAGGACGAGCTAATTTAACAGTGGTAATAGGGGCTATGGGAGTTGCCTTTGAGATGTGCTGTAGCCTGAATTGTATACTGAAAATCTGTCCCCTGGGACTTCCAAATGTGCCTGAGTTAGGGTCTTTAAAGCAGTGCTTAAATTAAAATAAAGTCCCTATGCGACACTTTATTTTTGCAAGCAGGGTCTTGTATTCCTGTTTTCATGCCACATTTGAACTTACTAGTTGATGAATTTACTTGCATTCCTTGCTTGACTTGTTTGATAATTACAAGATGGCTTGTTATTTTAGACAGCAGTTCTGGGGAAAGGTAATATTGGCACTCCCCTAGTAGACTTTGATCCTAGCTAACAATGTGAGCTTATAAAATTGATTATATTTTGGAAGTACACATGCACACAATCTTTAACTGTTCCTTATAAAACTCTAAGAAACAGTGGTTACTCTGCCAGCTAGTTAACCACTCTTAGAGCAGCTGCCACTCTCAAAGCAAAGGACAGATTTCCTCAGCAGTTTTGATTAATCCTTCATTTAAACCAGTGGGAATGTTGGCCAGATAGGCAACTGGATTCTCTTCCAGAGATAGATCTCTTGTTATGTGGAACCAGTGAAAGGTGACAGAGCAATTGAGGGGTCATTTCTGGGACAACTCCTCAGTAAGCACCCAAAAGTTCCTCAGTAGAAGCTAAGTCTCAATAGCTTGACTGGGTAAACAGCAGAGAAATCTGCACTTATCCATTGTCCCCTCCTGCACTCCTCAGTGAGGTGAGAGATAAAATTCTCAATGATCTCCTGGTACTCTCTGACCCAGAGTGACCCAAGATGACACTGTTACAGCCCTCTCTCAAACATCCTTTAAGAGTTGAGCTACAGGTTTGGACTTTTCTCTCTTCTAGTAAGATAGAACCCCTTCTTCAGATAGATCTTGATACCTTTACATGGCCAGAATCAGGTGACAGCAAGATCCTATAGCTCCCCAAAGAAATTTTTGCCAAGATGAATGTCTAAGTTAAGAGAGAACCCCTAGATTTTTTTCCTCTCATTCTCAGAGATACATATTTTCAGAGGGGGTTTAAGTAGGGCCTAGACAATAGTTCTATGGGGGGAAATTGACTAGGTGACTAGATAGAGAACCCAAAATGTTCTGGAGACCTCTTTGCCCTAGGGCCCAGGACTGAGATTTCTTCTGGACTATTGTCTGTCTCTGACTCTGGAGGTGATAGGTCTCTTCTGCAGGCTGGGATTTTAGAACTTTTGATTCAGAGTCATTTATTGGAAAGTAAGCTCTTAAACAATGTAGTCAGAGCACATCCCATCTTCCCATTCTTTTTTTCTCTCTCATTCCTTCAAAAGGTTAAAAAGCAGCCATTCAGGTTTTTTGATTATTATTTTAATATTCTCGTTAGCAATGCAGTGGAGTTAGTCATCCCTTTTGTCTCCGGAGGCATGTTTTGCTAAGGATTAGTAACCCACCCTGCCTGGGATTTAGCTCAGTGGTTCCAGTGCCTGCCTCACAAGTGCTGGGACCCAAATTCAATCCCCAATACAAAAAAAAAAAACCACCTCAAAAAAAACAAAACAACCCCCCCACAAACAACAACAACCACAACCACAACAATGAAAACAAAACAGAAACCCATCCTGAGAAAGCTCTTGATCATAATAGTCTTTCTGCCTTTGAGATGGTTAGGATTAGTATTTAGTTCTTGGGCCATACTTAGAGTCACTGTTCTGTCCCTTCTCCACTGCCATGTCCCTGAGAAATAACACAGTTTACAATAGCAAGGTAATTCCCTCCTCCATGGCTGCTGGGTTTCAGGACCAAGTTTCCAGAATGGTGAGTTTCCCCTCCCTAGGACCCTTCCAGAGTGAAGCTGACTTTGACTTATCTCTGAGCCCCATTCTAAAAACCTGGTCTGGATTTAACTCTCAAGCTCTCAAAGAATAAATGTAAAAGCTTTAGTCCAAATTTATTTGCCTTTAAATCCTTACGCAGAACTCAAGATTAACTCTCTTCAATTACCTCTCCCCTCAAGAGTGGTGCTGACTGGTTTTTATAGAACAAGATAAATTGACTAGTTTTTATAGCACAGATAAGTTCATCTATAGAACAAAACATTCCTAGGGAACATTATGAGTTTAATAACAGCTTTAAACAGAAACAAGTATTAAAGGATAGGTCCAGCCCCAGTCCCCAGAGGGCTGCGTCTCTCATCACGCTCCAGAACATCTTGCCAGGTTTGCCACTATTCTTGGAGATATGCTGAGGTTCTAAAAAAAGGAAAGCCTATAGCTAAGCATGGTCCAGGGGTCACAGGATCACAAGGAAGGGGACCCCGGCATACAGTAAGAGTGTCTAACCCAGCTCTGGCTACTTCCTCACATCTCCAGTGTTCCACTTCTGGCACTTGATGGGGTGAAGTCTAAGGAATGCCTTAGATTGGGCACATAAAAAGAGGGATAGACAGGGACACTTTCTTTCCCCTTCTTTCTTTTCCAAATGGGAAGAAACTGTTATAGGTAGGCATATACAGCAGGGCAGATTGGAGCCTTGGTAGTCCTTCTTCCGCCACTGTTTGAAATATATGCTTAGCTCCAAAGAGTGTAACCTAGTCTCTTTCTATACCCAAAACTGGCCTGAGTGCACCATTCCCCAGAAAATTACCTCTAACAGCCTGTCCCTTTAGAGGGAACAGTTACATGTGGCTCAAAATAGCAGTTTTGGCTATCAGCTGTGGCTATCAAACAACTGTTGTTATCAAAGCAAAAGTGAGAAGCCTGTAGGCTGTGTACTCCAATCAGATAAACTGTCAGCCTAGGGACAGTCTTAAAAACTGTCTTTGCAGGTGTAAAAGGTGTGTATTCTTTCTGATTCTGATTACAAGAGATCTCTGTTAACTACCATATAAAAAGTTTTGACTAGTCTATTTATAGTTACAAACCTAAAAACTATAAAAGGATTATTGTAACTCAACTTGGCCAAATACGTCTGAGTGCACTGTGGTCTATTAACATTTGCCTCTGTGTGTCTGTCTGTCTGTTCAATTTGTGACTGGTTGCAACATCTGCAGCTGTTTTGTTTGAACTCCACAATTTTTCCTCTTTTTGCCTTTTTGGATTTTAAAAATATTTATGTCTACACCTTAAGTTGGCTTATAGAATTAAGGACATGCTTCCACCTAGGTTGCCTCCTGACAAAAATGATATCAAGACTGGCTTTCAAAATGCAATGCATGTTTTGGTCTGTGTAAAATAACTGGGGAATCTTGTACTGGTTAAGAATAATGTGTTAGTTGTTATTAATTGTTATAATCTGGTTATCATAGGCCATCTAAATTTTTGTTAAGTTAATTAAATTGGGACCCCTTAAATTTGGGGAAACTGCTGAATTAGACTCCCATTGGTGAATAAAGGACCATATGCCTGTAAAAATTTGTTCCAGCTTTTATTCACTAATAGGACCCCAATAATTTCCATAGCTTTATGGGAAACACACCCCAAAAACATTGCTAAACACATTATTTTAATATATTTACATTGGTTATCATTTAAAGGTTAATTTTTTCTGAGTAAAACAATAAGGTTTTCTTATTAAAAGATGTTCATGGTACAAAACTAAATTACGGGACAAAGGTTGCCAAATATCTGTGACACTCATTATTCCTAATTTCATGGTGTCCTAAACTTATTCATGACTTCTAACATAACACAGGTCTTCTAAGATGTAAAACTAGATTGCTTAGCTACTTGTGATAACAGATACATGTCAGGTCATCATGAGATCACCAGTCAAGTTTTATATTTTGAACTGGGGATCGAACTTGAGCCATTGTGCTTACGAGGCAGGCAGAGGAACCACTGAGACAAATCCCCTGCCTGATGTACTTATTTTTAAAAGCTTATGTGATGTGTATATTATGTGCTACTGCACTTAGAGATGCACAGGCATGGAGCAGTCCAGACAATGTCACACACTTCTTTGATGATATCTTTGTAAAGGATAACAAATTAGGTGAGAGCTTCTTGGTATATTAGATGGAGATGATTGACTGAAAATTTTATTCTATATTAAGATAGACATTTAAATGTGTTTCAAAGATGCACATGATTGTCATGCTGAAATACTATGTGTGACTATTAATCTCAAGGTTTTTTTTGTAAAATTTAATAATTGTTGTAAGTTAACATTCTGCAGGACCAGGGATTTAGCTCAGTGGTTTGGCTGCCTGCCTTGCAAGCAGAAGGTCCCTAGTTTGATCAGTGGTACAAACAACAACAACAACAATAACAGCAAAAACAAACAGGCCAAAAAAACAAAAACCATTGTGCAGGGAGTCAACTTCTAAAATAACCATGATTGTGAAGAAATAAAAATCCTCTGGCTATATTTTATATTTGAAAGTGCTTGATATCCAGATGAGATTATATTAGATAAACTCTCTGCTTTCACTGCAATACTGAGGTAACTGATCTTCTCTTTTGGGCATTCAACTACTGAAGTTTGGAGACCGGAACTAGAATGATAACTGGGCTAAGGGACAGCCAATAATTTGGCCCTGGGCCTCCGATGTCATTGAGGATGTAGGGTATGAGGGAACTTTTTCTACAGGATCCTACAACTTTGGTGAGTCACCCAACCTCATGAGCAGGGAGATTGCTGGACCCTAGAGGACAGGAATCAACAAATGTACAATGTGCCAAAAAATAGGGCCACCAAAGAGGGAAAACTCTCATGTTTTCACAGTAAGCAACATGGTCGAGCAAGACTGTGACCCATCCTGGCAGCTGTCACTGACAGAGGAGCTGAGAAGCTCCAAAAGTAATGCTTGAAGAGACTTTACTGACCTTGATAGACAGAAAGAGGTTAATATTGATTAACAAAGATCTCACTTTAATTTTGTCTTAAACACCCAGTAGAAAAGTATAATCAAAAGATGTATAAAAATAGTACTGTAGTAATAAAAGGGGGCTTTAATCACTGACCCCTACTGACAGTTCTAAGGGCCAGCTGGTTACAATTGCTATTTCAATCCTTTAAAGACAGAGCCTGATGTGGCTTCTTCCTCAATCTGCCTTTGTATTCTGGTTGCACATGTTTTGGTTCTTATATGCTCTAATTTCTTGGGGAATTTGTTTATTCTTGCCTAGAGGCTGCCAAACTCCAGGTGATCATGCAGATGGAACCAATGACAAATGTGCCCAACTTCTTTTACTGGGATCCACTAGATTGACTTTGTAAAGGGAGTTCATAACTGCTAAACTGCAACATGGCTTCCAGCCAAGGCTCATCAGATTAGCTCTCTGGAGAAGGGCCCTGACTTTGGTCTCCCCTACACAGACCCTTCTCAGATCAAAGCAGCTATATGGAAACTGCCCATTCTCTCCTAACTGCAGTTAGGGATATTACAGACAGCTAAGTTAGGTAGAATGATTATAGACAGTCAGATAGGGATAGGCCCTTGGGGGAGTCAATACAGAAGATGAGAACACATCATAACTGTGGCTAGAGATGTATCTGAGGAAGACTAAAGTCTGGAGCGGAGAAGAGGCACTACAGACTACACCTTGTTGAGTGTGAAATGACAAAGAAAGGGCCCATGTGAACAGGTGTGGGTCATAGGGACAAATGTCACAAAGAATCACATCATGGACCAGACTTTTCTGGAACCTGTGAGGTTTTACTTATCTGCTTTCCTGTGTCTCAGTTTCCTCATCTGTAAAATTGTCATTAATAATGCCTACCTCAGAGTATTGTTCTTTGAATAAATCAGTTAACGCTCTGGACATGCTCCTGGTGTCCTGTAAGAGGAGAGATTACAGAGACATACAGAGGGAAGACTGTGTCCATGAAGGAGACAGGGAGCAGATGGCATCTATAGACAAGGAGAGAGGCCTCAGAAGAAATCAACCCTGCTGACACTAGATCTAGGACTTCAAGTTGCAAGAATGGAGACAATAAATGCCTATTGTTTAGTACCTCTTAGTATGTTCCAGAACTTTCCTTTCTGTCCCATCAAAGCATTCTGGTGCAATGTTTCCATCCTCAGGGCTTCTCTGTAGATCAAACACAAGGTTTTTCTACTGTGAGCAAAATGGAGTATATCATGTTGCACTTTCTTGCTAAAAAGGAACAAGGTCTGAAGATTCCAGACCTTATTTTGCTACTGTAGAGACACTCCAGATTTGGGAGTGGGGTGAGAGCTTCTCAGCTTTCCTCAAATCAGATCTTTGCTGGTCTGCAGGATGGTTTCCAGAAAAAGAGAAGCTCAAGAAATGAGACATGACAACTAACAGGAGCTGCAGAAAATGAGCTCACAGAGTAAAGGAGGAATTGTAAAAAATTATTTACCCCCACACACTATCTTCTATTTTATTTATTCTTATCTGATCTTTATTACTTCTTTTCTTCAGCTTCCTCTGGGTTTAATTTGCTCTTCTGTTTATAAGTTTCTTAAGGCAAAAACTAAGGACACTGAATTTGAGACCATTTTTCTATTCCAATATAAGCATTTAATGCTAAAAATTTCCTTTATTACTGCTTTGGTAACATCTCAGAACTTTTAATATGTCATGTTTTCATTCAGTTTAAAAGAATTTATAATTTCCTTTCAGACCAAAGGTTATTTAAAAGAATTTTATTTACTTCTCAGACACTTGAAGAATTTTGAAGTGTGCAGTTATGAATTTCTAATTTTGTTCCATTGTGGTTGGAAATTTATACTTTGTGTGATTTGAATCCTTTAAAATTCACTGGGACTGTTTACTGGCCTACAGCATGTCAATATTCTGCATTCACCACTTGAGACTGTGTATCCGCTGTGGCTGGGCTGAGTGTTCTATGTGTGTCAAGCTGATAAAGTTCTGATAGTGTCATTTGAGGCTTACAGAATTTGGCTGATTTTCTATCTACTTCTTCAATTAATTATTAACTATTGAGGTTCAGTTATTAATACATTATGTTAAAACTATGGATTCGCCCATTTCTCCTTGAAGGCTTGTCAAGTTCTGCTTCATGTATTTTGAAGTTCTGTTATTAAGGACGCAATTATTTAAGGCTATTTTTCATTTTGATGAATTGACTCTTTTGTTATGAAATGTCCTTTTTTAGTTTTAATAATATGCATTGCTCAGAAATTAACTTTGGTAGAAATATAGCTACTGCATGATTCTTTTCCCATCCTTCAATTTTAAAACTTATTTTGAATTTGTTTTACACACATATTTCTTTTAGGTAGCATGTATTTGAGTCTTAGTTCATTTCCAGTTTGGAAATGACTTTTAATTGAGGTATTGTAAATATTTGTATTGGATGTATTTGTTGTTATACTTAACCTACCATCTTTCTACTTGTTTTCTGTTTGTACCATTTGTTTATTTAGTTTTGTTTGAGAATTTTTTTATAGGTATCCCTTTATTTTAAAAAGCACATAAACTTCCACAGTTTTGGCCAAGCTGAGATGGCAGGAAATTATACACCATTTCAATTTATTTTTTTTCCTCATTGAGTTTATTGGTACATTTCAGGCATACAGTACAGTAACATTCATTATTGGGATCTTGTACCTTTACATGACAGGTCTTGGTTCTCATTTTTTCCCCTTGTCCCTACCCTCCCTTCACCTCTCCTCCCCTCCCACATCACAAACACTTCATTTACATTTTTTCATTTTCTCATATTTTTTTCTTTTCCCTTATTAGCTTTCCCCTACCCTTCCCACTTTCCCTACACCTTTAGCCCCTTTCTTCCTATTTCATGTTGTCCGATATATCATTAGGATCTTATGTACTATTATAGTTTATTCACACCAGAGAAACTATTCGGTATTTACATGTGTGACTTATTTATTTCATTTAGGAGTATAGCCTCAATATGTATCCATTTTCCTATGCATGAATCTAATTTCCCATTCTTTATGGCTGAGTAGTATTCCATTTTATTAAAAAACCACATCTTCTTGGGCC
>NW_022900940.1:357090-357606 GCF_012274545.1 Fukomys damarensis | reverse complement strand
TTTTTCCCCTTGTCCCTACCCTCCCTTCACCTCTCCTCCCCTCCCACATCACAAACACTTCATTTACATTTTTTCATTTTCTCATATTTTTTTCTTTTCCCTTATTAGCTTTCCCCTACCCTTCCCACTTTCCCTACACCTTTAGCCCCTTTCTTCCTATTTCATGTTGTCCGATATATCATTAGGATCTTATGTACTATTATAGTTTATTCACACCAGAGAAACTATTCGGTATTTACATGTGTGACTTATTTATTTCATTTAGGAGTATAGCCTCAATATGTATCCATTTTCCTATGCATGAATCTAATTTCCCATTCTTTATGGCTGAGTAGTATTCCATTTTATTAAAAAACCACATCTTCTTGGGCCTGCGCGGGAGCTCCCGGCCTGCGCGACAACAGACCTAGGAAGGACCCAAGGACCCCAGAGGGGGTTTTTTTCAGCTGCCTCCCTGCCTGCCTGTCTGCGATCACCCGGCGGCGTGCGCGCGAGCTCCCGGCCTGCGCGGGAGCT
>NW_022900940.1:324934-352085 GCF_012274545.1 Fukomys damarensis | reverse complement strand
TGTAGGGAAGGTGTGATACGTAGGGGAAGAACAAAAAGGGAAAAGAAAAAAATGTGAGAGAATGAAAAGATGAAAATAAAGTGTTTGTAGATGGGGAGGGGAGGAGGGGGTGAAGGGAGGGCAGAGGTAAGGGGAAAAAAATGAGAATCAAGACTTGCCATGTAAAGGTACATGATCCCAACAATGAATGTAACTGTACTGTATCCCTAAATGTACCAATAAACTCAATAAAAAAAAAAAACACATCTTCTTTATCCAGTTTCCAACTGATGTGCAAATGGGCTGTTTCCAAGTTTTAGCTATTACAAACTGTGCTGCTATAAACATAGGTGCTCATATATCTCTGTGGTATAATTCTTTTGGAAAGATTTTTACCAGCTGCTCCTCGGACAAAGGACTATTATCTAGAATATATAAAGAACTCAAAACAATCAGCCCACCCAAATATAAAGACCCAATTCAAAAATGGGCATCTGAAATGAACAGACATTTCTCAGACAAAGAAGTAAAAACAGCAAGTAAATATATGAAAAAATGTTCCACATCACTGGTCATTTGAGAGTTGCAGATGAAAACAACACTAAGATTCCACCTCACCCCACAAAGAAGGGCTTCTATCAAGAAATCAAACAATAACAAATGTTGGCAGGGTTGTGGGGAGAAAGGAACCCTTCTCCTTTGTTGGTGGAAAGGCAGACTGGTGCAACCACTATGGAAATCAATATGGAGATACCTCAAAGAGCTGGGACTAGAGGTTGAGAATTTTTAATTGTTTCACTTTATGTCTTATGTTGGTTAGCTGCACCTTTTTGTCCTGGTAGTTTAGTGACTGCTTTAGGACTTATTAGGGTCTATTATTGTATTATGCCACTTCACTTACGTCAGAAAAACTTTATAGTATTCTAGTTACATTTATCCTCTTCTGGCCCTTCTGCTATTATTCTCAGCCATTTTACTTGTATTTCTATTACAGGCACAAAATATATTGTCACTTTTCATTAGTTTTGTTTAGTTAATTAGCTTTTTAAAAAATTAAATAAAAACAGCTAAGTAGGAAGGGTAGGGGAAAGGAAAGAAGGGAAAAGAAAAAATATAAGAAAAGGAAAAATGGAAACAAAGTCTTTGTAAATACAGAAGGGAGGAGGGGGTGAAGGGAGGGCAGGGATATGGGAAAAAATAAGAACCAAGATACATCGTGTAAAGGTACAAGATCCCAATGATGAATGTAACTATACTGTATACCTAAAATGTACCAATAAGCTCACTGGAAAAAATCATCTTATGTAGTTACCATTTTCAATGCTCTTCATTCTTTTATATAAATCCATATATTCATGTAGTATAATTCTCCTTCTGCCTGAAAGAGTTCCCATGGTCTTTTTTGTGGAGTGGTTCTTTGGTAATGAATTCTTTCATATTTTGCTTGATATTTTCTTTATTTTGCCTTTGGCTTTTCCTGGGTATGGAATTGGGTTCCATACCCAGTCAATAGGCTGACAATTCTTCCTTCAACACACACACACACACACACACACACACACACACGCACACACACACAGATGCACAGGCACGCACATGCACACAGAGTATGTAGGTACTATGTCAATATTTTCTCACTTGCATTGTTTCCAGCAAGAAACACAGCATTACCCTTGTCTTTATTCCTTTGTACTTAACACATAGTTTTTGCTCTGGCTCCTTTTAAGATTTTTTTAATTATTTTTATTGGTTTTAAGCAATTTGATTAGGATGTAATATGGCATCATTTTCTTCCAGAGTTTTGTGCTTGGTTTGGATAAATTCTTGCATCTGTCAGTGTGATGGTTACTCTTGATTGCTAAATTGATTGGCTTGATGCCTGGGAGATTAGTAAAGCACAGTTTTGGGTGTGTCTGGGTGGAACATGGGGCAATGACCTTGGGACTATGTCTGGTTCCTGGCCCCTTCCTCTCTGGCTCTTCCTCACTCTCTGCTCTCCAGCCACCCAAGGTCTGTAGCTTTCTGCTGCTGTGTCTTTCACCATGATGTTTTTGCCTTAGAGCCAGCTGACCATGGACTTAAACTTCAAAAACAATGAATCAAGATAAACTTGTCCTCCATTAAGCCATGTGTGTCAGGTATTTTTATTCCAACAATGATAAAGCTGATCAATACAGTAGACTTATACTTTATATAACATTTTCAACCTTTAAGTCACTAATTTTCAATCTTTACAGAACTCCCTCCCATTTGACATGCCCTTTATTTATTTCATTCTTTTCTTATTTGGGTGTTTCATTTTATATGATTTCTATTGCTGTCGTCAAATTGGCTATCTTCTGCAATGTCTAATCTGCCATTAATTAAATTTCTTTTCTTAGACATTGTAGTTTTCATTTGTGGAATTTTGATTCAGATCTCTATGCTTTTTAAAAAGCATATACTATACAAATGTAACTGTTTTAATGCCCTGGCCTGATAATCCTAAAATTTGTGTCTGTTCTGAGTTGCTTTCAACTGATTTTTCTTTATTACTCATCAAAGGCTTTTTCTTTGTCTCTTGAGATAATTATGTAGTTTTTTTTCATTGCTTCTTGTTATGGTTTGGATCTAGATGTCCACCCAAAGCTTCATGCATGCATAGGTAGCTTTTTCAGAGGTGGCTAAATCTAGAGTATGTGATGCTAGGATTAAGAGTGTTAGATTACTAAATCAGTACACTAGTTGGTTTGGCACCACCCTAATCCCAGTGGTATGGATAAGATAAAAATGGCAGAAAGACACTGTTAAGATTTCCTTAAAAAAAGATTCCCCTTTTGCCATCTTCCACTGCCACGAACGGTTGCCATTCTTCCATGTGCCACACTGTTTTAGAGTCAGCTGGTTATAGGCTAAAGTTGTAAGCTAAATAGCCTTTCCCTCTTTACTTTGGGTGTTGGGTATTTTGTCTCAGCGATGAGAAAAGTAACTAACACAGAATTTGGTACCAGGAGTAAGGTTGTTGCTGTGGCATTACCTGGTCATGTGGCTTAAAAGCCTTTGGAACTGACTTGTGGGAAAAGGAAGAGTTAGGAAATGTTTGGAGATGCCTGCTGAATGTCTTAGGCTGTACTGTATGGGAGGTTCTGATCAGACCTCAGATGACCAGAAAGTCAGTAAAGACCAGGCTCAAGAGGTTTGTGCTAGAAAAGACTGCACTGGCTTCAGGACTTCAGATGATTTGTGTTATGCTTTGGCAGAAAGTTTGTCTGCATTTTGCTCATGTCCAGAGACTTTGCCAGGCACTGAGATTAAAGGTGGCAGACTAATAAATCTGGCAGAAGCAATTTCAAGGGAGTCTAATGTAGAGGCAGTGGCATGGCTACTGTTGGGGGCTTTTAGCCAGATTTATGTTGAGAATCAAGAACAGAGAGCAAAGAGTAAAAATTATTTAAAACATTTTTACTTTGGCCAGAAAGGAAGCTCCCATAAAGTTGTGGCCTGCAAAGACAAGTCAGAGGAGATCTTGATTGCTCAGAAGGAATGGGAGAATAGAAAAGATGGCCTGAAGGCATCATACGGAGCAGCAGGACTTCACCTTTTGCAGGCTCAAAATTGCAAAAGTGAAAGACTTTGAGAAGAGAGCCCCAGAGTACCATGTTCCAGAATGGTGGTAGCCTAGGAAAGTTGTTCCTCAGGCTTTGGTTCATAGCCACTGGCACCCTACAGCCTACAGCCATGAGAGAAGGATGCCTGGCTGCTGCTCCATCTGGCAGCAGACCTTGGCATCATCCACATGGTGCTGGTTTTAGGTGAGTAAAGAATTGAAGAGTTGTGGGGCCAGGGAGGCTTCCACCCAGATTTCAGAAGAAGGCCTGGGAGGCCAGGTAGGCTGGCCCTGAGAGGGCAGTGAGTGAAGCTGCAAGTGTGAAGCTGAAAGTGCAGTGGAGACCCCAGAAGGTTGGAGAAGCCAGGATTGTGGGTAATCCAAGGAAGCTTCAAGGAAAGAGAAAAGCCATCTCAAGAGAGAAAATACAGGAGCTACAACCAGCAGCAGTGCCATAGGAGCAAAGCCCTTTGGAATTCACAGCTTACCACAGATTGCTTCAGATGCTGCAAGTGAAACTGTGGGATTTAATGTTTGCCCCACTAGATTTGGGTCTTGCAGTATTCCCATTCCTTGCAGCTAAGGATTTGCCTTAAATCTCGGAGGAGACTTTGGACTTGGACTTTTCAGCAGTGCTGAAACTGTTAGGATTTTGGCAACCCTTAGAGATGGAGTAAATGCCTTTTGCATAAAGGAATGAGAATGAGTCTCAGAGGATCAGGGGTAGGATGTTATGGTTTGGGTCTAGATGTCCCCCAAAGCCTTATGAGCTCATATATGGCTTTTTCAGAGAATCTAGAGAGTGTGATGCTAAGATTAAGGGTATGTGATTACTAAACCAGTACACTGGTTGGTTAGGCACTGCCGTAATCCCGGTAGTCTGGATAAGATAAGAGAAACAGAAAGATGCTGTTAAGATTCCCTTGTTACTTTTGCTGTCTTCCATAGCCATGACTTGTTGCCATTCTGCCATGTGCTGCCCTGTCTTAGAGCCAGCTGATTATGGACTGAAACCTCTACAAACTGTGACCTAAATAATCTCTTTCTACTTTAACTTTGGGTATTGGATATTTTGTTTCAACAAGAAGAAAAGTAACTAAGGCATTTCTTCTGTTTAATGTGTTATATTACTTTTTATTTTTATCAGTTTATTGCCATATTATTTTTATTTTTCTTGTTCTTATGAGTGCTATTTATTGTTACCAGTGTTAGTTGACTTTTAATTGCATCATTGGTCCTCCTTTTATCTGTGCACTTATTCATTTATTGTTGTACTGACCCCAGGGCCTTGAATACTCTAAGCAATTGTTCAACCACTGAACTACACCCCTATCCCCATCAAGCTTTTTGCCACTGGACCTGCTCTGCACAGTGGCTGAAGCAGATAGGATGCAAGCAGAGGCTTGAAATGACCTTGTGCATGGGCCTGCTCTCTTGAAGCTCTGGTCTTAGCATGACCACGTGCTCCAGGTGACTCACTAGTTCCATGAGGAGGTTGAGCAATAGATACAGCAGAGCCCCAGCTCAACTGGCCCAGCTGGGCCCAAGTTGCAGTGGAACACGTCAGTTGTTCAGAGACGTGATCAATACCAGCCTAGAGCAGCAAACTGCAATGACACCACTGAGACACAAGATCACTGTCATACCAGAGCAGTGAGTTCTGCAGTGTTATTAATCATAGCACAGCTGTTCCCTGTCTCTCTCTCATCACGCCATGCCTTGTGCTGCCTCAGACTCGCCACCAGTGCCATCACCACATGTGAACTCTCAACCTTGGACCAAAACTATGAGCCAAAATAAGCTTGTGCTTTTATAAAGTATCCTGTCTTGTGTGTTTCACTACAGTGATGAAAATCAACTAAATAACCTATCTATTTCCATGTATCTGTTTTGCATCTGCTTGTTGATATGGTTTTATAAATACTGCTAGATTTTTAGTCACAACATATGCACTAAAGGTCATCTTGCCTCTTCTTTTATTATTTTCCCTCATTTTTTCCATTGTATTGGCAAAGTGCCAGACACCGGATGTGGTTTGAGTGCTTCTTTGAAGAGTCTATGAGTTGAAATTTAATACCTCCTGTGAAGTCTTAAGGAGGTAGAAATTTAATCTAATCATGGTGCTTAGAAGTGGAGTCATAGGCGGTGATTATGATCAGAGAAGTTCATCAGGATGTAGCTCCCATGATCAACTCTTGGTGACTTTATAACAAGAGAGAGGCCAAACTGCACACATATATGCTCTCTGTCTCTCACCATGTGATGCCTTGTGCTGCCTCAAACCTCTGCCAGCATGAACTATAAGCCAAAATAAACCTAGTTTATTTTCTAAAGTATCCTGCCTCATGCATTTCACTATAGTAATGAAAAATAGACTGATGCACAAGGACATTGCAAACAATGAGTGATATTTATATTTGTGTGTGCTGGATGTTTGTGATACCCAGTGGTCTCTGATGGTCTACAGCATCTCTGTGGACACGGTGACTGTATCCAGAATCTCTCTCATAATGGTGGCAGGATAAGTGGGCCCTTGTAGAACCCAGGCAGCACTGGCCACAGAAATGGAAGCAAATTGAGATAAGTGGGCCTTGAAAAGATAACCTTTCCCTATTCATTGAAGTCTGAGGATGGCATGATGGCAGGGGACCAGGGGAAAAAAAAACATCAGGCCCGTAAGACACTGCCTCCACTCAAAGTCACAGACACAAACTCAAGGGTCACCAACCCTAGCATGAGGTGCCCAGAACTTTCACCTGGAAGGCATCTCTTCTAATGAATTCACTCCTCTTCCCAGTAGATGTTTTGTTAAAGTAAATGGAAGAGTCAGTGTGTAAGGCTTTTCAGGAAGGGTCAACATGTAAGGCTGCCTCCTAAAACAAGAGCACAATTGCCAAACTGGAGAGAGCACTCTGCTCTCAGAGGTCAGGACCTCAGAGTGAGGATGCGCTTGTGGCCTGCCCCTCCGGGAAGCAGGAGGAGTGATGGTATGAGAGGACACCATCCCGGGGGTCTGGTGGAACGTGGAGCAATGCAATTAGTTTCCTGTGTAGGAAAATACAAACCCAGGGAACATACACAGCCTTTTAAAGTCACTATACTTTTAACTTGGGCTTATCTTTTTTATTGCTTGGTGTTTAATCAGAAGTGGTTTGTACATATCAGCTTCCAGCTCTCCCTGCTGTTGAGTATTTAATGACCTGTGAATGAGTATGAGAAGATGGTGTTAAACAGAGCCCTACCATCCTTTTGCCGGGAATGAGCTCACCAAAGCTCACTTATTTGCAAAGAGGATGTTCAGGCACTGTTACTAGAGATCATTTACTTTAATAAAACATCTACTGGGAAGAGCAGTGAACTCATTTAGAAGAGATGTCTTACTAAGCTTATTGGGGTGAAGAGAAAATATTGAAGGAATAATCAAGCAGCAACAAATAGCAGTAAAAATACCAATAGGCCTGGGAGTGCGGCTGAGTGGTGAAACATTTGCCTAGCATGCATCAGGCCCTAGGGTACATTCCCAGCCCTGAAAAAAAAAAAAAAAAAAAAAAAAGATCAAGCCTTTGAACCACCAGTAGCAACAACTTTTTTTACCAGCCAGATGCTGTTCTCGGTGCACTCATATTTTCATATTTTTACTCCTTTGGTGTGCATAGTGACCCCATGAAGAAAGTACTATTATCACCATCCCTCTCAGGAAGGCTGCCCCCACACTCTTCTTTTTTGTGTAAGAAGGTGGAGAATCTGAAGTTCCAAGAGAAAGATAGAGGTACCAAGGGTTGGGAGAAATGAAAATAAAAACTAAGTGCTTGGGATCCCTGGCAGAGAAGGTGATGGTCATGTTCAGTGATAAGTTTTAGTGTTTATCGCATGTAACATACAGTTGTGTGACACATAATGACATTTTGGCCAATGATGGATTGCATATACAATGATATTCCCATAAGATTATATCACATATTGATGTCATCACTGTCTTAGTTTGTGTAAGTATATTCTTTGATTTTTATACAATGAAATCACCCAACAATGAAGTTTCCTAAAAATTAAGCAACAGTCAACTGTAATTCTATTATTTAAATTATAAATAATAGTATATGACACAGATATATTATTTAAACTCTCTGTATATGTGTGTAAGTATAAATACACATTATATTATTGTATATTATTTTATTGTCATTATTTTAGTATTCTTTTCATATTTTGTTGTGTAGGTACGAAGTCCACCAAAAAATATATAAACACTTCACAAAAACAAAAACAGTATGTTTTTTCAACAGATGGTGTAACCTTCATATTGTAAAACTTGAATAGGCTAAAATGACTCCATGCTAATAGGCCAGACTGTGCTTCTTCATATGCTAATTGCTACCTTGGTTAACAGCCCGCCCAGGGGCAAATGGTTTGACAAAAAGTGACCCTAGAACATTTCCTGCATAAGATAAGCAATGTGTTTGCAGTCTTGTTCTGTGAATTCCCTGACTCTTTGTTTAGTAAAACCTTATAAAAAGTACCTCAGCCCCTGAGCAGTTGCCTCTCTGAGCCACCTGGCTCCGGGAGTTCCGTCTGGCCAGACTAATAAAGGTCTCTTTACCATCTAGCCTGGTGTATTCCTTCCTGGGTTTCTCGGTTCTCTGTCGTGTTCGCGGAGCCTCGCTGGGTGTTAGGGCCCAGCATCGTGGAGGCCTTTTGGCTGTTCACGCTCCGTGGAGTGGAAGTGAGACTTTAGGTCTTACAATATGGGAGCCCCTAGAGGATGTCATAAAAAGTAGAAAACCCACTACACTGCCAGCCCTTAGAAAAGAAATTGAAAATGCAAGGCAGCAATCTCCATGACCAAGGTTGCCCAAGCAGCAGTTTGCCATACTAATAAAGATCTGGAAGCTTCTGGCCACCACTTTGAGCACCTCTTGTAATGAAGAGGCCAAAGGTAACTTGTATTAATCTCATGATGTCTCAACAAATTGGGTATTAAAATATTTGTACAGGTTTTTCCCCAAAGTGTGTAGTCATTTTTGGCAGACTCTGTATATGTTAAATATTAGTATTAGTGTTATAATTATATTATGTAATATATACTATATAATTACAACAGAACATACTATAATTCTATTATTTCAATATATTCTTTAAACAGAATTATCAAAGAAGTGTTCTCTAAGCGAAACCAGTGGGGCTGTGTGACCCTGCAAATTTTCAGTGGTGACTGCTGGGGCAAATGACTACTAAGAACCAGGAAAAGGGACAAAAACAGATCTTTTGCACACTGAGTAATATCAGGGTCATCTGGAAAAACGTTTACTGACTGGAAAGAGGACAAAGCCCACCCCACCTTGGCAATCATGTTCAGGACATCAGGTGACCTTCTGCCCAAGAGGTGGTATGAGATTTCTAGCTGCTTACCCAGATTTCCAGCAGAGTCCACCAGCTCAGGATGGCAGCAAGAGAGGTGGGAAGGCCTTTATCATTCACTGTGTCACCACCCCTAAAGTCCTCCCTCAGCTGACCTACAGAGGAGGGCCACACCTCCCCACCCCCAAGGTGAGAAGCAGAGCTGTCCTGCAGGCACATGTCTGGATCCTGGGCATCCTCTGATGGGACAGTTAGCCACTGGCCCTCCCAACAACCTCCATGTCTGAGCACCCACTTCTTGTCCAAGGGGATTCAGGTACGAAAGACCACTGCCCAGTCTGCTGTAGAACCAGAGATGTGACTCTCGTTCCTCTGTTGAGACAACATGGGTGCATTTAATCAGAGCTCTCTGGCTCAGTTTCCAACGTATCCTGTAGAAATGGCATTCAGCTTCATATTTCATTGTGTGCCTAAAGAGTTCCTCAGCAAGAGGGAAATAGAGGATAGGCCATCAATAAATACAAGGGGCTTAGACTGCCTTGTACAGAAGGCAGTGAGGTCCTTGCAAAGGAGAAGATCTTGAGAGAACACTTTAAGATTTCCAAAACTTCCTGATTCCTCCTGTGATCCCAGGATTGACAGCCAGACTAGTATTGTAGTATTACTTCCACATTGCAAACTTTCCTCTCTTTCTCTAACAATTTTTGATGTTTGCATTTAGGTTTTAAAACACATTGGTAATTCGTGAGGTATTTCTACAGCCATGTATTTTATCAGATATTTACTACTCCAGCCACCACCCTGCTTTCACGCTCTGCTCCACTCGCATCCAGTTGGCTGCCAGAGGGTTTCCTAGCGCTGTGGTAACCCCCCTCCTAACTCTAATTCCAGACACCACTCAAGACTGGGACTGCCTTGGGGTTTTACAACATCAGCTATCCTTTGGGGGAAGCGAAGAGTGTCCCAGCTGGCTTCTGAGGACCAGCTGTCAACTTCATCCATGCTCTATGCGGGTGAGTCCTTGTACCAAAGTGCTGCAAGAGTACATGCAGGAGCTAAGCTGATAAGAGGGAGGAAAATGGTCAGGCAGATTCTCCATCTCAGGGTCTAGGCCTCCATAGTGGAGTGTGAATGTATCTGTGTGTGTGTGTGTGTGTGTGTGTGTGTGTGTGTATGTATGTGCCCTTCTTCCTGGGTGTGGATGACCCTTCCTGATCAGGACTGACACAGAAGGCTTTGCTGAATGTAAGCTGCATTTGAGGTTCTATGTCTTCATTGTTATTTTAAACTTGCTCCTCAGACAGAAGAGCTTCCTTTTGATTTTGCATTTTTCTCCTTTCTACTTCATCATTTATCATTGCTTTTTGTCCATACTGCAGTGGTTCTGTTGTTTTACACATGCAAATGTGCTCCACCTTTCCACAACCTTGAGGGGCTCAGTGTCGCTGTCCTCATTTCATAGATGAGGACTCTTTGCTCTCAGAATGGTCAACCCATGCAGTTAAGTTCACCCAGCCTCCCAAGTCCCCTCACCCTGGTTTCCCACCCTCCCTGGGCAAGACATTTCCGAATCCTTGCATCAGAGAGTCTCACTCAGGCCTCTCACCTTTCCTAACAGCAACGACTTTGCTTTGTCTGCCCCTGGTGTTCATCTGTCTTACTTTCAATCTCCTTCCTCACAGCACCCGAGGAGATTGCATGCTCATATTTGCAGTGTCTTTGGATATCTCTGTCTTCTCCCCCTTGCTTACAGTTTCCTAGGAGGGTTTTAATAAAGCCCTGAGTTTGTGTTTCCTTGTATCTCCCCTTGCCCTTTCATCTTTCTTCTCCCCTTCCGTTGGCACTGTGCTCTTGCAGCCTAGATTGCTTCCTTGGCCTCCCAGATGGCAGTACCATTCCTTCTGCATTGGACATGGCTGCCTGGGCCCCATGGGAACCATCCAAGTGTGAGCTTTCTCTCAGTCTTCCAGATGCTGCTCTCTCTGCCTCACTTTGTACCTTGGAAACAAGCTGTAGAGCAGCTGTCTCCATTCCTGCCCACCCCCCAATAAAGCAAGTCCTGTTCAGAAGTGCTATTTGATAGCCAAGCATGGTGCCACACATCTGTAATGCCAGCAAGCAGGAGCATGAGGCAGGAGGATCACTGAAATTTCGAGGTCAGTACGAGCTACATAGTGAATTCAAGGCCAGGCTAGAATACATAGTGAGATCCTACCTCAAAACAAAACGAAACACAAGAAGAATTGCTGCTTGACACATAGTAGATCAGCCCTGTCCCCACTCTCCGCCCCCTCGTGTAAGTGCAGATCTCACCCTCAGACGTGTGTGGGACACACCCATTCTCAGCAGTTCCCTGAAACAATGCAGCATAAGCAAAACCACAATTTTTCAGGGAAACATTGATTCCAGACACTTCTGACTCTGTCCACCTCACCACATGGTTTCTGCATAGACTTTGAGTCCTTTTTAGGAGCAGACAGTGATTCAGGTATGGTAGCATATCTCTGGAATCCAAGCACTCTGGGAGGCTGAGGCAGGAGGGTCACAAGTTCAAGCCTAAACTGGCCAATTTAATAATTGGATGTAGTTTGGTGTAAAGGACTTGGATTCAATCACCAGTACCAGAAAAAGAAGAAGAAAGAGGAGGAGGAGGAGAAGAGGAAGGAGAAAGGTGGAGCAGGGGAGGAGGAGGAGGAAGAGGAGGAAGAAGGAGAGGAGGAGGGAAGGGGAAAGGAGAGGAAGAAGACTGTGAAGACAATTGCAGGGGCTGGCTTTTGTCCATAGGAGTGAGGATTCTGAATGGGGCCTCCTGCTTCCTCACCAAGGTTCCCTTCCTGACATCTACTGTTCTGGAAACCTCACTGTTGGCTCCCCACTTATCGGATGTCCTGTCTGAGGAACTGGGTAAGGCTGCAGGTGCTGAACTCACTGGTGCTCGCTGGCTTCCCTGTGCTGTGCAGACTTGTGGGAAGTTGAAGGTACACCGGGCTTGCAGTGGAAACTGCTGCCTGGCCTCCACTTCCTCTTCCCCTACTTTCTCCCACAGCTGGGCACATACCTCTCTGCTGGAGACTACATGTTCCAATTTGCCTTGCAACTGATGAAGCCATATGGTTTCCTTCTGGCCAATGGGACATGAATAAAAGAAATGGTGCACATCTCAGTCCATGCCTCAGGTGACAGGGTGGGAACATAGGGCCCCTCACCTGCCTACACCAGCTAGACCTTTGAGATATCTTAAATCAGCACCCTAGAACCTGCAGAAACAAGCAACAAAAGAGGGGCCTGTGTGCCCTACACTACAGCCACCACGTGAAGTCAGCCTGCTTACTTTCAGGCTGTTAAATAGAGGAAAATAAACTTCTACCTAGTTTGAACCATGGAATTTGGGGACTTCTTTATTATAGCAGCTTGACCCATGTGCTACTTGGTAAAGTGATTAATAACTGATACTTCCTTTCCCCTCTGTGCCTTGGGGGCAGACGCTGGCAGGGTAAGGTGGGAGTGGGTTGTAATGTGGAAGTTTGCTGCTCTGCGACTTTCCGAATCCCTCCCTGCTGCTAATACTGCAGGACACACGCCCCGTCATAATCCACTTTCTCAGCTTGCAGGCCAAGACATAGACTCTTCTAGCCACAGAAATCACGGAGAGTAAGAGGAGGTGGCACGGGGGTCTCCCAGAAGCAGGGGCCGAGCCAGGGACCCCAAGTGTCATCTTCACTTGGGTCGCCGCAGTGGTACTGGGACATTAGGGCAGGGCCATCTGCACTGGAGTAAAAGGGGGCACAAATTCCCCAGACTCCTGCCCTGACAAGAAGCAGGTTTGCCCCTCAGCTGTCATCCAAAGTAGAATTTGTCTCCTCACTTACCATGTACCACCACACTGAGACCTGGGTACAGTCACGTCTGCCTATTCTGCAAGGTGAAGGAGCTGGAATCTGGAGACTTTAAGATGCCTACCCACAGTGGTGGAGCCGAAGGTCAGCACTCAGCGAGACTGCTGTGCTTTGCTCCGTGACCCTGCTCTGTGTCTTGCTAAGCTCTCCCAGGTTCTCTCGGCCAAGACTTCCATGAGGCAGTCTCACCTTAGGGCAGGTGTGCCTCATGTGTTCCCAGACAGACCACTCCACATACTCTGCCAAAGATGGCCTAATACCCTAGCCTTGGCCTGATGGCTCAGCTGGAGGGACTGGGGGTAAGATGGGCTGCTGGGGTAGAACAGTGAAGCAGGATGAGCAGTATGTCTGGGGAGGTCCTCAGCCACGGAGGTCCACGTGCCACAGTTTCATTCTTCCTCTACTGCCACCACCTTGAGCAAAAGACAGTACCCGTCCAAATTCCCTCTTATCTGGTGCTGTGTTGTTTGTTTACAAATGAAGAAAGATTATGCTGGTGGAGCTGGAAATCAATCACTTCTCCAGGGCATGTTTGTCTTCAGAGGGTATGGCCATTTGGGGGCAAAGGGCAGAGGTTACAAGGTACAGTTCTTTCCCCAAGGCAGGCCAGTAAGAATGGGATGTCTATCCCAAAAGCCAGCTGGGCACTGGATACACACAAAAGTTCAGTGTCTGCCAGCTCTCACTGGACAGAACAGATAGCAGCAGCCAGGTCCATGGCAGCCAGAACAGTGGCCTCCACCTCCTGAGATGCACATCTTACACACACACACACACACACCCACACACACACACACACACACGAACATCTCTCTGGTGGAAATCTGCCAAGTGCTTCCAGAACTCCCAGAGATTCAGTGAATAGCACTTGCCCCCACTTGTATACAGGTCTTCTAAAGAGCCAGGTCTACAGGAAAGGGTCACTTCTAGAATGTTCTTACCTTTCACTGCACATAGGTAACCCAGGGAATCTTTTCTCCCTGCCTCACTCCAGCTGAGCTGCAGTGGCAGGCCAGACCTGGTCACTTCCATAGGACACAGAGACTCAGTGAATAGCACTTGCCCCCACTTGTATACAGGTCTTCTAAAGAGCCAGGTCTACAGGAAAGGGTCACTTCTAGAATGTTCTTACCTTTCACTGCACATAGGTAACCCAGGGAATCTTTTCTCCCTGCCTCACTCCAGCTGAGCTGCAGTGGCAGGCCAGACCTGGTCACTTCCATAGGACTATTTCCGGCAGAGCCTGCAGTCTCTCTTTGTCCTCTGGCCCCAGAGTTTCCAGAGTCTCACCCTGCACAGGATGTATGCATGTAACCACACCTCAACAGAGGGCAATCTAAACCCATCAGGGAACTGGGAAGGATGAAGCAGGTGGCCTAACTCCACATGCTGGCCTCTGTAGCTCACCACTGTTGGACAAGACTCATAATACAGTTCTCTCTGTGCTAAGAGGAAATGAGAGGAAACAGGGGAAGTGAGTAAATGACTCAGCCTCAGGACACAGGACACAGGACACAAGCATACAGGGGGCACACAAAATGTCTTCAGCAGACTGAACATGGTATGAATGGCTGCGTGAGGGACTCATATAGCAAGCCACGGGAGCAGGTGATCTATGCATGACTTCTCTGGCCAGATGCAGCTTCCTGTGGGTGATTTCAGAATATGGGCTAGATTTAGGCTTCAGGAGAGAAGAGGTCACAGAAGTCTAAGGGGTAACAACACTGTGGTGAGCAGAACCCAAGGAATGGATCCCAAGGGTATTTCTGTATCTCTCTGGAAAAAAAGAAGATCCCTGAACTCCACAAATGTAAACACACAGACTCAGCCCCAGCATCATCCCAGCATAGTAGGGGAAAACCACTCATGAAAGCAAAAAAAAAAAAAAAAGTAGCCGATTTCTTTTGTTTTTTTATTGGCAAAGTAAATATATTTTTATGAAGGACCAAATAAAATATACATAATTGTAACATATGTACACCAGCTTTATAGATTTTAAAATTTCAAATTTACATAAATGTCGATGTTATTAAAAGATATTTTATGTAGATGTACCTATGTACAGTTTATTTACATACATTCATAGGATGTGAAATAAACCTGTCAAAACAAGCTAGTTTGATATTAATTTCTAGACAAAATCAGGAATGCATTTCTAAATCAGGGTTGGGAGGCGCTACCTAGTTCTCTCACACCCAGAGCAGTCTGCTCCCCTCTCCTCTGGAAGGTGAACTTAGAGGCTGGTGTTGGCTTTTGTCTGGAAAACAAGATGCGGATGGCCCAGGCTGGGGAAAGGTTGCTCATTGTTCTGCCTGTCTTGCACACTGAACTCAAGCACATTCACCATCAGCCCCAGGAGGCAGAGAGGCTTCTGGCTCTCACCCACTTGGGCCCCAGGGGCCAGGGGCCATAAGAGCCTTGCCGCACCCTCTGCGGGGAACATCTTAGACACCAGCTGCCTTCACTCCACACTGCAGTCCTGGACTTTTGGCCTACTTCCTTCTTCCCAACACAGCTCCCTCTGGGAACTGAATTTCAAAACTGCACAGTTCTTCCCCAGGCATCAAGTATTGGCTTTGGCCCAGGCAAGGAGCCCAGTGGGAAAGGGGCCAGGCCCCCAAACCCTGCTTCCAGCTGGTGGCTGTGGCACAGGCCGGGCTACTGCGGGAAGGCACGAAAGCACAAGGCACCGAAGCCTGCCTCCAGCCCTAGGCGCCGGTCACCCAGCCCCTAGGAAAGCAGGTGCGCGGCTCGAATTCCTCCCGGGAAAGGCAGTGGGTGATGGCTCTGGGGTCTCACCTCCTGGGTTGCAGAAGGTGGGCTGGTAACATTGCCACATCCCTCTGAAGGAGGCAAATAAATTATTGTTTTTTTAAAAAATGGGTCTGGGGTCGGGGGGCGGGGTTGGGCCTGGCGGGCACGCTTAGGTCATGGCGCGCACGGACCGGCTGCTCCGCGGGAAGCGGTGCACCTTGATGTGCTTGGAGAGGTGGTCGCTCCGCGCGAACTTCTTTTCGCACACGGGACACTGGTATGGCTTCACGCCGGAGTGTGAGCGCCGGTGCCGCGACAGCTCATCAGACCTCGAGAACCTGCGGGACACGGCGGGTCAGCGAAGCGCAGCCGGCGGGGACCTGAGGCACCCACCTCACGCTCACCCAAAGATGCGTGGCCCCAACGGGATTAGGGCAGGGTTGGCGAGGCCACGCTGGGTCTCAAAAGACCAAATTACTTCTGCCTTCACTGGCAGTAGTCACTTCCAGCTAGGGAGAGCCCCTGCCATCCCACCAGGATCTGGGTCCATCTGGGTATTCCAGACGCAGGATCTAAGGCTGCCAGGCCTGGGACTGACTCCTGTGGCCCTCACAGTTGGTGTGGGGTCTGGGAGGTTCTGGGAGGTGCTCAAGTCACTCAGGCCCTGACCTGGGCTGCCTCTTACTACCCTATATTCTCATCTTCCTCATTGGACCAGAACTCCAAAAGGGCATCCCTGAAGGACTGCCAGCAACTGGCTCAGAGGTCAAATCGAGGCCCAGGAGAAGGAAGCACCCCCCTGCCCGCCTTTCAGGGAGTTTCTGGTTTCTTTGTATTTTTTCTGCTCAAGCAGGGAAAGGGATCTTTGGACTACAAATGATACCATTGCTGCACCCTGCTGTTCTGGATGTGGGGCCCTTTAAGATGCCTCCCAAACAAAACTGCACCCTGAGAGATATTTTTAAGAGTTTTAAATGGTTTCCCTGATGTCTCCTTCTCCACCTCTCCTGGCCGGGGGCAAGCACTCATGCAAAAAGCAAGACACACAGCCCAAATAAGGTGTCCAGCTTGTCCCCGACTTCAGGGGTTCAAGGCTTTCCCCATCTGACCCCGGTCCTGGCACTTCATGCACCCACCCCTTGCCTCTTCACATACAACGGCCTCTCCGTGGTCTTCTTTCCCATAACGTGCTTGGTCTAGAATGCTCTTCCCGCCCCTATCCTTGCTGTCTCTTGCATTTCTCCTAGAAGTTGGGCTCCAATGCCACTTTCTCAGGAAAGCCCTCCAAGACCTCATTCTAGGCGCATTATGCATTTCTCTTTCTTCACCCTTGCCACTACTGCAATTTTCAATTAGTTCAATGTTCTGATGAGTATCAGTCTGGCCTACTACACTGTCATCCCCATCAAAGAGGATGTGTCTGTCTGGTTCCCTGTGGTCTCCCCTGTGGCCAGCCCAGTGCCTACTGCTTGGTAGATGCTAAGTGCATTCATATCAAAGTGTGCACCTAGCAAGTGCCCCAGAAGGACAAGAACCCACTACAGGGGCAGTCCCAGTTCACACATGTCCACATACGCGCACACACACACACACACACACACACACACTGGAGCACCAGGTGTAACACTCCATCTCTAGACCTGGGGCTACTTGGCCAGAGGAATGTTAGGCGATGACCCAGAGAAGCAGTCCCCAACCCATCCTCTTGATCTGAGCAGGTGGCCCACCTCTGACCTGACCCTGTGGGTGACCTTGGTTCTGCTGCTGGAAGGGGAACAGGAAGACCCAGTAATGTGTGTGGGCAGAGCTCAAGTGGGCACAGGAAGGCTCTGCAGGGCAGTAAGTGTCTCAGCCTCTTCTGCTGCCCTGGGTCCCAGGGACCTACTCCCAACATGGAACAGCTGCTGCGCTTGGAATCTGACGTTTCAATCCACACCAGAGCATCACTAGTGCCTGGCACAGGAAAGGGCTCTCACTATATCTTCACATTTAATGAAGCTCAACTGTCCTGTGTGCCAGGTGAGGAAACAGACTCACAGTACTAAGGGCCTGATGCAAGGTCACTGGCAAGACAGAGCAACTGAGGCCATCACAAAGGTCTCCACACAGCCCCTTGCTGCGTCCATCCTTACCCTGCCTACTGTGCTAATAGAAGATACCCTGGATCTCCAACTGATGCCACCAGATTCCACCAAAGCCTCCCCTACCTGGCTAGGCAGCGTGTTTCTAGGACTCTGTACCCACAAGACAGGGCCAACTGCTCCCAGCTGGAGTTAGACACATACCTTCTGAACAAGTAAGCTGGCCCAGGGCAAGGGCAGGTTTCTCCAGGCACTGGCCAGGGGCCTGAGATCAGCTCTTTGGGGCTGGCATGATCATGGACAGAGGCTCAAAGAGGCAAGATTCTCATGGATCTGCCTTGACAGTTCCCATCCAGCTTTGTGCCCTGTGTGGTTCTGAGCAAATGACTGAACCATCAGGGGCCTTGTTTCCTCAATTGTCCAACAAAGACTTTGTGTTTTCTGTCTGCCTTTCAGGACTCATTGGAAAGGAGACATAGGCCATAGTAGACCTTTGCTTATGGAGACACCCTGGGAAAGACAGGCAGCTGAGGGGCAGCCAGGCTAGAGAACAAGCTCTCCTCACTCCTAAGCCCTCGCCCTGCTGCTGCAGCATCCTGATTTTTGAGGGACTGTCTCTGGGACTGGCCCTCCCTCAGAAGATCCCCACCCCTCACCACCACATTCTCCAAATTGCAGCCAACAGAGGGGTCTGGGACTACAGTAGGATGGAACAGGGACTGTGGGTCCGTAAGACGTGGACTCTGCTCTGACTAGGCAAACTGGCAAGTCATCAAGCTTGCTGAGCCTCAGTTCCTCCACCTACAGACAGAGAGAAGGACTGATCTATTCCTGGAGAGTATAAAAGGCCATGGAGTAAGTGCTTAGAGGACTACCTGCCATGCAGCGGTTGCTCAAGAATTGTTAGCTCTTATTACATGCATGTAGTTCAGTGCGAGGCCAGTCCCTGGTGAGGTCCTGCAATATGTGTGAGTGGGAGGGACAGGACCATCGTTTGTGCTGCTGGGTTGAAGGGCAGAGAAAGCAGGGAGTCCAGGTGGTTCCCTGGCAGTAGCCTGCAACATCAGCACTAGCACACTTATCTACCATCTTCAGAAAGTCCTTATCACAATCAAGTCTCAGAGGCTGTGAAGGAGATGACACTCTCTTGAGTTGTGTAGTGCACAGCCTGCCCAACCATCCTTGGAGCCTCTGCCTACCTCAAGGATGGGGTCAGAGAATACTTCACTGGCAGACAGACAGCAGTGACACAGGGACAGCAGTGACATAGGGGTTGAAAGCAGGCTGGGGGCCGGAGCACTGGTTTTGAAGCCCATCTCCCCATCTCCTGGCTCTGTGGCCTCAGGCCTGTAACTGCCTTTGCCTGGGCCTCCTCTGTCCACTGCAGATGACTACAGTACCTGCCAGCCAGGCTGTGACAGTTATTAATATTCACTGTGCTATGGTGGAAGAGGACTCCTTCTGGAAGAAATGTCTTGACTACCCTGGAACAGGACGTTCTGCTGTGAGACACAAAGGAGGCCTGTGTCAGAGCATGAGGCAGGGCAACTTCCAGGAAAGCCGGCAAGCAGCCACTTCTCAGATGGTTGGAGAATAGAAGGGTCTGGCTTCAGATCCATAAGAGTAGAAAAGACAAAGAATGCTTGGATGTAGGACAAAATAAGAAGGAAGCAAGGGTGAGTACCTCAGCACTGACTGACCTGGGCAGTAGAAGGAGGAGCCCTGGGGCTAAGCAGGGAAGCTGATTTGTTCTGTGGGCCTAGGGCTCAGCTCCAGCACACAGGGTAACAGGAAGGAGGAGGAAGAGAGGAGGCCTGAAAAGTAGGAAGCAGCCCATACAGAGGTGGGCAAGGTGACAGCAGAGTCCAGAGCCAGCTTCAGGAGGAAGGCAGGTCCTTTCACTGCCCCAAGGTGTGCAGAAGGGGCTGGAGAGAGGTCTCAGAGGCTGAGACAGACAAGGAACAGACAGCCCTGAGTAAATTCCCGGCTCCACCACGTAGTAGCTGAGTGACTGTGGAGAATTACTGGCCTATTCTTTACCTCAGTTTCCTCCTCTGTAACATGGATGCAACACGCGGATGCCCATACTGACACCACCTGAAAGGAGCTGCAGTGCTCGTGCTACCATTCGACCTCACTGGAAGACATCATAAACCTCATGGTACAACCCAGGGATTCAGACTCCCTGGTGTCACCCTCCGAGAGATAGCCCTCCCCAGAAATGGGCTCCTTCAGCTACCAGATGGACACTGCCTCTGTCATATATAGCATCATGAAGGAAAGAACTGCTAGGAAGAAGCTGGAGAAACACTCTAGAAGTCCAGGGAGGGCAGACAACTCCTGGGGCCACCCTGTGCTGAACTCACCATGCCAGCAGCACCCACCACACCAGCACCTTGTTGAGTGGGTCCTGGTTGAGAAGACATGGCCAGGGCTAAGATGGTACATAACTGAATCCTTCCCACAAACGTCCACTCTCACCTGAATACCTGTTGTCCTGGGTAACTCACAACCTCCATAGGCAGCCATTTAAGGGCCACAATCCACCTTCTTGAGATAAACTCTGGGCTATGGACCCTATCTACACACTAGTTCTGGGACAGCAGGAAGAAGGCAGGTCCCCTCTTACAGAGGACATAGTGTGTGGCTGTGACTATGCCCTCCCTGCCTACAGCCCACCTGCCCACATCCCAAGTGGAGAAGCCATTCACCAATGGTCAGCACTGGTTAGGGGATGGCCCTGGGAAATGGGAGTCCATTGTGAGAGTGAAAGCCAGTGCTCTGGAGGTGGCTACCCATCCTACTCAGGGAAGAAGGTATGTAGAGTCCCTGTGAGTGTGGGGCATGTCCTAAACTGGGCATGCCTCAGATCCTGACCTCGGTTGACAGTGACAACATGTTCCCCAAGAAGAGAGTTCTGTTGACCACCGCTGCAAGCCAGCCCTGGCTACAATGTGCTACAGATAGGGAGACAGGGGGACTTTGTAGGGGGACCACACTAAAGGCATACAGCAACTTGATAGCTGACCCAGGGACGGGGTTCAAAACCACTGCCCCCACTCCTCTCAATAAGGTGTCATATTGTCCTGACCTCCTTAAGAGAGCCTCTGTGGTTCCCCATACTTGGGCTCCTCTCTGCAATCTTTGACCTCCCAACACAGCACCCTTCCACTGTTATCCTCCCTCACAAGGACACTGTTAGCCCTGTGCCCATTCCAGAGGTCATGGTATGAGGGAATACCAAGAACAAAACCCTGTGGGGTTCTGGGGGCTGTCTGAGAGGGTGGGGGCAGGCGCCTCTGTAACCCAAGACACTCTGAGAAAAGTTCCTTCTCTGGCCAGCTTTCTCAAGAGAAAGGGGCTACAAGTGTCACAGATCACGGTCCATTGGCACAGCCTCAGCAGGTCAGGACCCTGCCCAGGGCCAACACTCATGAGCTCTTGGAACCAAAGTCTGGTCAAGGAAACAAAAACTAAAAACTGTTCCCCGTGTGCCACAAACACATATATACATGTGCACACACCCACACACCACTATACACAAGGATGCACACACACAGTCACAGACATGAAGAAAGGAAGATGTGCATACAAGTGTGTGTGTGTGTGCACAAATACATAGCTTTACATCCATTTGCAAGGTTCACTTCTATACAAATCCACATGCACACACATGCACATGCCACCCCCCTCCACACACACACACACACACACACACACACACACACACACACAAAAAAACCACACAGCAAGCAGCAGCAGCAGCAGCAAAGACAAGGAACACGTTGAGAACACACACTGCCCTCCCCGCCAGGTCCGGAAACCCCTTGAGGTGCTGTCCTAGACTGAGGAGGACCTGGCTGTGATACCGCAGCAGGCTGTCTCCGCCTCGGCAAAAAGTATATGTCCTCTCCACAATGGCAAGCAGCACCCAGACCAGAGAGAGCGGGATACACAGGGATTCCTTCTGCCCCTGGCACTCAAAGGCCAGGTAACTCTGGGAAAGGTCCCTACCCTCTAAGGGCTCATTTCCCTGCCTTGCCATGTAGAGCAGAGAACCTGGAAGGATTCTGCACCTTTGACCCAGCATGGTCAGCCAGCCTGGTCTTCCTTCTTGGTTGGCCCCTGTGGCTTCTGAAACACACCTCCATGTTCCCAGGGAGGAAGCAGGGACCAAGCCCAGCCCGTGCGCCCTAAGCATCTGAGAGGGAACTTCATCTCTCTGGTTGAGAAGCTAGCGCTTTCTGGATATGATCGCTCAATTCACCCCATGGAGCTCAGAGCCTATGTACACAGCACAGTGACCTCAGACAGCTACCTGGCCAATCCAAGCTTTCCTGTTCTCAGACAAAAGCTGGGAGTGATGGCGATACTTACCCCATGGGCACTGAAAGGATGGGGGAGGCCTCTGCCTGGCACACAGCCTGCGCTGTTGCGCTCAGCTTCCTGCTTAGTATGAATGCCCTTCTGCTGCTCCTAGCCCCATAGGATCAGGAGACCCATCGGGCAGCTCAGGTCTTAACAAGCCTTACCTGGTCATTATGAAACTGGATACCAGGTGGCTTCCAGCTTTAGTAATCCAGAGGGACAAGGAAGTCTCCCGGCTGCTGTGCCACCTCTGGCCCTGCCCCTGCCCAACTGTTTCCCCTTCCTAACCTTATCTCATGGAAAAATGGCTTTGGCTATACACCCAAATGAGCAGATCAGAGCAGGGACTTGCTCACTGCCTAGGCCTGTCCCCCACCATACTGACCTCCAGCCGCAGCCTGGCCAAGTGCAGGCGAAGGGCTTCTCACCCGTATGCCGGCGCAAGTGGGCCTTGAGGTGGCTGCTTTTGGTGTACATCTTGCTGCAGCCAGGAAAAGTACATTTGTGCATTTTGATGAGTTCTGCCGCTGGGTTCTTGGGGAACTTCTGGCCCACAAGGAGGCCACCAGGGCCAGACCCCAGGGGTCCTGACCCAATGGGCTTGGCAGCGATGGGTACAGGGGCGATGCGCACGAACTTTGAGGGTAGGTTCAAGTTGGAGGAGGGCACCACCTGGGGCACAAGTGCGAAGGTCTGTCCCTGGATATTCACCAGGAGCTGGGCAACCTTGACATTCTCTGGGGCCTGCACAGGAGAGGCGGGCCCTGTGCCTGATTCCTGCTTCACAGGTACGGGCTGGATCTGCAGCAGCACTGGAATGGGGCCTTCGGGTACAGGCCCCTCTCCTGGGACCTGGGTGCCACCCACACTGGCGCCACCTGGTGGTGGAGTACAGCATTCTCTCCCTCCAGCACCAGGATGGAGGTGGTTCCGGTGTGGTGCAGAGGAGAGCTGGCCACAGGCCTCTAGGTCCTTACTGTTGCTCTCCGGTGCCTCATTGACTTCCGGTTCCATATTCTCCTCCAGGAACTCTTCAATCTCCTCCAGGGTGGGCTGGAAGGGCCTGGGGACATCATTGGTGTCACCCAAAGGAAATTCAGGGAAGCAGCAATGCTCCCCCTTTATCGGCACTGGGGCCCTCCGCCAGGCCCCCCAGGTCATAGGACCACTGTTGTCCCCAATACCCCCACTGCCACCACCACAGCCCAGTGTGGCGTGGGACAGCAGGAAATCCAAGATGCTATCCTGGCCCTTGATGCCTGGGCTTCCACTACAGCAGGAGCAGAGGGCTTGAGAGTCAGGGCTGGCACAGGAGCAGGGGCTGGAGGCGTCGCTGTCATCCTCAGAGAGGGGCGACGGCAGCATGTGGTATATCTGCCGGCCGGCCAGCCTGTCACCCAGAAAACCAATGGGGCACTTTGGTGACGAGAAGGTCTCGTCCACTGGAAGCAAGTGGTCAACCATGCTGGCCTGGCCGTGCTGGTGGTGGCTGTCGAGAGAATAAGGGAGGCCTGGTCAGAGGACACTTCACTTGCCAGACCCTCCTGGGTCTGTACAACCCCAAAACCCCGCCCTCACCGCCGGCCCGCGGCTTCCCATTGCCACACGCCTTGCTCCTGCCTCCATCCCCAGGGAGAAAGAGCCCTGCAAGTGTTTTCTGAAATTGCACCACTTTGTTTGCAAAAGAGCCCTCTCCAGGCTCATTGCACAACCTGGGCACTTCTGGTTTCAAAGATTTTCCAGAATGATCCTGGAAAAGAACATATGTACATTTATCAATGATTGGGGTAAATGCAAGAGAGGATCTGAGGAGGCTCTCTGGACCCATGAATGGCTGATGTCAGGGAGCCACTGTACGTCTGAGAACAGGAATCTCAGCTTCACACCTATGAGTTTCAGTACAGGGATGGGAGAACAGCTATTTGCCCTCTGGCCCTGTGTAGTTAGAGCTTTTGAAGGGTTGCCAGATTGAGCAAAAATAAATAAATAAAAAGTATACAAACTGCCCAATAAATGTGAATTTTAGATTTTAAAAAATGAAATA
This sequence comes from Fukomys damarensis, assembly GCF_012274545.1. NCBI lineage: Eukaryota > Metazoa > Chordata > Mammalia > Rodentia > Bathyergidae > Fukomys > Fukomys damarensis. The sequence goes on along the minus strand of NW_022900940.1, from coordinate 328,022 downwards.
CTTTTAATATAAGTAGGCTCCCAATATTATTGGTTGGGACGTTCTTTTATTTTAACATTGCCTCTTTTGAGATTCAAATTTAACTGGGTTACCTGTATTTTAATCTGACAGCTGTAGTTTAAAGGCAAAGAAGTTAAAGAATAGTAAACCCCACCCATGCTGCTCCATTTCCCCATCTGATGGGGAGGAAGCCTGTCCACAGGTTGGTTTTCAGACCTCTCAGAACCTCACTTTCCTCCTCTGGAAAGAGAGGAGGTAGAGTAGGGCTGGATCAAAATGCTTTCCCTGCATCTGGCAGTAATTCACAGGTATAAGAGTCAACCCAAGGTCGCAGGGCACCCTGTATAAATGACCTCCTTGGATCTCCCCACCACCTAGTAGGATAGGAGATTGGAAATGGTGAATCTCCTGCCCAGGACCCCATGGCCACTGCACTCCCCATGAAGGACACTCACCGCCTCGGGAAGGCTCAGCTAATGCCCGTCTCCCCTCTAGCCAGTGCACTCTGCTGTGCACTCACTGTCTGTGCTGTATCTCCGGTGCCTGGTATGACACCTGGTCCCCAGAAGGGGCTCAGAAGATGTTGATAGAGAAGAGGGGAGAACACTGCGTCCTCTGAAGCCAAAGGCAATGCTAGGTCTGGTGTCCAAAGAGTCAACAGTGTTAGCTAGGATGAGGCCACCTCTCTAGACCTTTGTCCCACCCAGTGACCACAGCAGGCTGGGTGTTTGTGGTTTGGGAAGGGAAATGTGCAGCATCAGGAGCAAGAAATCCTCTGGGGCCCAGCATTACTGCCACATTCACCTCCTGCCTCAGGTCTGCACCCAGCTCTTCCCTTGATCAATAGGCCAGCATCACCAGCTGTGACCTTGGGCCAGGCTTTGCTTCCCCCAAACCTCAGTTTCTTCGGTTCCATACTTCAATAATCTCTAACTCCCTCTCCTGCTTAGGGATGTCAGGACCTTTGACCTTAGTTCCCAACTCAGACAGGAAGGTTTATGGAGCTCTAGTGAGGATATTCAACTTTTTGGTTTAAATAGTCAGCTAAGGATTTAAAACTAGATGCATGTTTTAAAATACACTCATCACCATGTCAGGGGCTGGGAAAGAGTGAAAGTGTCAGATGATGTGAGGGGCGACGAGACTGGGCAGAGGCATATTCCAACTGAGGCCTCTGAGCAGGGGCTCTGTTGCTCATCTGGGGAACCTCGGGCAGGCAGCAAAACCTCGCTGTGTCCACCTCAGTCTGTGAGCAGCCAACGAACTCATACAAGCTGCCCACTTACTATGTGCTCAGTAAGTTCAGGCCACAGGGACCAGCCTTCACATGTGGTAAATAGTAAGTAGTCTCTGACTCCCCACCCTGCCCCCCACTGCTGTATGCTGAGGATTCAGGGGGCCTCAAACCTTCCTGGGACCCAGAACAGGCTGGCTCAAAACCTTCCCTAAAATGTACCCACCAACTGAGCATGCTACTATTAAGCAATTACCACTAATATTTTAAAGTGTGATGATAGCATTGTGGCTACCTATTTGTTAAATCCTTATCTTTTAAAGACAGAAACCAAGATACTCATAGATACAACATATGAAAAGAAATAGTGAGGAACATAGGTACAGTTGGGTGAGAGTGGACAGAACACCCCCGTACCCATGAGGTCCCAGGGAAATAAGACTCAATCTCCATGCTGGGAATCCCACCACTTGGGAGGCTGAAGCAGGACTGCCACAAATTTGAGGCCAGCCCGAGATAAATAGTGAGCCCAAGGCTAGCCTGACCTACATAGCGAGACTCAAAACAAAAACAACAAAACAAAAGAAAACAAAACAAAACAGAATAATAATAAAGACCCAATCTCATCAAGGCAGCCCAGAGCACCTGGGCTCTACTCATCCATCCATCTCTGACTGTTCCACTGATCACCCACCATGAGACACTGTCCTAGCTGTTCTCTCTGTATGGGTCACTCTTCCTCCAGTACTCCAGATAGGGGCTCCTTATTTAGATCTCAGCTGAGAAGTCACTGTTACATCATCCCATATTATGTTCCTCCCAGCAAGCATATTGTAGGAAACTATCTTGGTTATGTGTTTGTGAACTTTGCTTCCCGTCTATCTCCTCACCAGAATATAAGCTGTTCTGACTGTTCAGTCCAAGGCTTTAATACCAGTCACAAACGGCCCGGCAGAATTTGCTGAATGAGTGTGAGTGAAAGGTAATTCTGGGACCCAGGAGTGGGACAGTCTGGGTCCGACAACAGCATCTTAGTGCAGGGCTGGGTGTCCTGGAGGCAGGATACTGAGTTACAGAGAGTGGAAAAGGGCCCTAGGACTTCCCGAGCACGGGAGTTAGAGAGAGGGACAGCCAGAGCTGAAGACATCCCAGGTCCTAAAAAACAGCAGCACGTGGTGCAAGCTGTGTGCAGGGGGAGGGGACACACTGTTCTGGGCACCGTCCCTGGCCAGCCGCTGGACTCCGCCTCCTCCCTGGGCAAGCCAGGCCTGCTGTTTATCCTCGCAGGGACACGACGGCTGCAGGAACAACATGTAATTGATAACAAGCCCAGCGCCCGGCCAAGGGCTTGCTATTGGGTCAGCGTACAAATCACGGGGGTGGCGGATGGGGGCTGCCCTTCAAAATAAGAGTCTCCACTCCCTGCGCCACCCGCAAGCCCCAAGTCACCAAATCTTTCCCTTCTAGCACCTGTAGGGCAGCGGAGGAGCTCCTCACGGACCACCCTGTCCTCGGGAGGGAAGACTCACAGGGCTCAGACATTTTGGGGTCTCATCACCGTCACCTTCGTGGGACCGTGGGAGAAAACAGCCCTTCTGCTGCCCTGAAGAGGGGCGCTCCATGGGTAACAACAACACAGTGGGGAGGGAAGAAGGAACAGCGACCTCTGACGCGGGCCTCTCCTCTGTCCCCGCTGCTGACCCTTCTGAGCCGTCTCTCTGATAACACTGGGTGTAAGGAGCCCGAGACTCTGTGCGGAGGGGGGGGAGGGTTGGAGGGCAAAACGTGTGCACGCAGCGGGTGTGCGGCAAGGGGTGTGAGTGTGTGTCCTAGTGGCCGTGCGGGTGTCTGCCC
>NW_022900940.1:323072-324162 GCF_012274545.1 Fukomys damarensis | reverse complement strand
CCCGCAGCCCGGCGCGGGGAGACCTGCCCTCTAGCTCCTTCGCTGCTGCTGGGGGCTCTGCGCGCGCCGCTCCCGACCTTCAGCCATCCCCCTGCTCCCTGGACGTCTCCGTGCGCTCGTTGCGCCCACGAGAGTACTCTCCTAAAATTGGGCCCCGGGTGGGAGCGGGAGACTGGCCTCAGGACCCACGCAAAGCCCTGAGTCCAGTGCGAGTGCAGTCCACTTGGGGGCTGTCGCTGTGGTGTGTGGAGGGCTCCATCTGCCTGTGCCACCCCATTAGCACTCTCAGTGTGAGTGTTTCTCCTGTTCAATGCCAGATAAAGTAAGGAATTTGACCAGGGGGTCGTATAGTCCGAGAGATACCGTACCTACTGTTTCAGCCCAACAATCACAGTCACCTTCCTGAAAGAGCGCTATGCTGCCACCCCGGCCTCCTGGACTGTCTGAGATTTACTGACCTCCAGCTTCAAACCACTGTCAGTCTTAGCGGTAGGAGGAGGGAAGCTGTGAGTGTCTTGTCCAGGGGAAACACGTGGACTGTGGGTGCCATGAACCTGCTGTGCCCTTTTGCCACATTCCGGTTGGATGCCCAGCTAAGCATTTGAGAGGGGCACACACCTTGTCCAGTCACACAGCTGGAGGAAAGAGGAAAGGGATGAGACAGAGTCAGATCTGTCCACGCATCTTCCCTTGCTTCTTTGGAGGGCATGGCTAGAGTGGGAATTTGTCGCCATTGGGTCTGGGCTGTCTTGATCTAGGAGACCCGCCCTCCAGGTTAGTGCCACGGATGCAGCTCCTGCTGCCACCAGGAGCCATTCCAAGACTTGGCCAGAGGACTTGGAGGGGACCAGAGTTGGGGATGAAGATGGTGATGAGTTTTCTAGTGTGCAGAAATTCATGGCCACTTGCAGCATTATGACAGGTCTGGCTTGTTTGGGCAGAATAGTGGGTTGTGTCAGTCTTATTAAGGAGACAAGCAGAAGTCAGTGAAGTTCAGATAGGGCAATATCTGATTTGGCCAAAGCACTTCTCCATCTGCCCTGCCTGCCTTTGGTTCTTTATTCCTATCCTCTGATGGCGGGGGGGGGGG
>NW_022900940.1:313801-323015 GCF_012274545.1 Fukomys damarensis | reverse complement strand
GCAAGAAAAAGTCAGAAGCATTTTAGAAATAAAAATGCACCCTTAACAGCTTCAGCACACAGGAAGAGGGCCCAACTGTCCAGTAACTGAAAAATATCCATGATGATGCTGTTAAAACCTGAGTCAAATTGTGTCTCTTTCGGATCAGAACCTTCCAATAGCTCCCACTTCATTCAGTGTAGTAAAATCCAATGTCTTATTCCAGCCTTAGCTTCTTAGGGAGCCCTCCATCGGTCATCCCATCTAAAATGTTAACATAGCCCCTGGAATTTCTTAGCTTCCTATCCTGTTTATCTGTTCTTCTTGGTTCTGCTTGTTATCTTCTAATTTATTGTGTATGTTTTATTCTGTTTCTCTGTCTCACCTTCAATCAGCAGAGCAGTGATTTCTGTCCCATCTTATATCCAGATCCAAGCATAGAGTAAGTGCCCAATTATTGAATTAATGAAGTTCAGAAAGAGCAAACAGGATCAGTTTGAAAGAAATGTAAAGAAATGATTGAGAAATACACTTCAAACAGGTAAAAGAGTTGGGCACTGAAGAAATTAGAAGAACAACTTTATGAAGAGTCCTAAACACCTACCAGATAGTTTCTGTAGACGTTTTTCTACTTTGCTTCCTGCCTGTTTGTTCCCCCCAACACCCCATTGGCCTGGTTAACTGTTCATAATTTAGATAATGGCTCAATGTTAACTTTTTGGGTGACATAATCCCACAGAAACCTTACCCCTCACCCCAGGCTAGATCGGTCGAACCTGTCCTTCACAGCACACTGTCCAGAATACAGTGTGGGCTCAGTAAGTTTGTGGTGAGTGAATAAGTGAATAAATGAACAAATGAGGACATGGGCATCCTAATTAGTGGAAGGGCTCCTTGAGCTACCGGATACAGCATTTACCTCCAACCAAAGGAAGAAAAGTCTGCCAATATAATGGGGAGATTCTACTGTTTAGATCTCTTGCCAAGGAGAAGAGAACCACAGACGACTCTCTAGCCCTTAGGTTATAAGGCAACATGCATACTACATTTCAAACCCTTTGTAAACAAACATTCCTTTATTTTCATGATAGCCTGAGCAGTTGTTAGTACATCCTCACTTTGTAAAAGAGAATGTGCTGCTTGGAGAAGTAGCATGTAACTCCCAGGGACCACACAGAGTCCAGATGCTATAGTTATGATGTGACCCACACGTGCTTGCCTGTCAGAACTGCAAGTGGTGTTGGGACCCAAGTGATGGGCATGAGCACATAGGTGCTGTCCCACAGTGGGGCCAAGAACACTTCCAACAAGAGCTGATTTGAATGAGGTACTGGGCCTTCAGGGTTTGCCCTGAGTATGCACACAAGGCTGTCAGCAGTCCTGCCTTCACCGCTCACTGTCACATGGGAGTGCTTAGCTATAGGAGTCCAGTTTTTTTTTTCTTTTTTTGTTACTGGGGATTGAACTGGGGACCTTGTGCTTTCGAGGCAGAACCATCTGAGCTAAATCCTTTGCCCAGGACTCCACTATTTCTTGAACCATAGACTGCGTCCGTGAGCTCAGGGCATCCAACCTTGGCCTCACCTTAGCCCCATGCCCTGGAATCTCCCTTGTATGCCTCACAGACATTGCAACGTGAAAAGCTCCAAATGTGAATCCCGCAGGCTGTCTTTGTAACCTAGTGTGAGCCTGCTCAGGCTGCTGGAACAAACTGTATAGACAGATATGTATATCTCACAGTTCTGGAGGTAGAAAGCCAAGATCAAGGCACCACAGGTTGGGTTTCACATAAGGCCTCTCTTTTTGACTTGTAGACACCCTCCTTTCCCTGTGTCCTCACATGGGTAGCCACTGTGTGTATCTGTCTTCTTGTTTCCTCTTCTTATAATGACATCCATCATATTGGAATATGAACTACCCCAGTGAATTCACTGTAACTTAACTCTTTAATGGCCCTCTCTCCAAACAAAAGCTGCATTTGGAGGCATTAGCTGTTAGGACTATGAATTTTGGGGAACATAAGTCAAGCCATAGCACCTGGGCACCCTCAGTGCCAACTCACCCAGATCCATGTCAAGTGATTAGCTGTACCTCCTTCATTCTCGCATAGCAAAATGTTCATTGCCAGCCAGAGAGGGTCTTTCTGGCCCAGAGCTCTCCATGGCTGTTACATCCTAACACACTGGCATTCAACCTCTGCCTGACATGACCCTTGCTAAGTGTTCACTTGCTCCCATTCGTCCAATCTGAAGGAGGACCCTTTGTCTTGAACTGCCACAAGCAAGAGGACTACTCAGATCCTGATACTTCTAGTCCATGCAACACCTGGCCAATCATGTCCCTTCTGTTCCACCATCCCTGTCTGTAAAATTGTGACAACTCCTGTAGTGCCTTGGCCATCGAAGGCTCAGATCTCTACCAAGTGATGCTGTGAGAAATATTACTGGCTGAAGGCCTCCAGCAGCCACACACACACACACATATATATATGTATTTATATATAAATATAAATATATATATTTAGCTTTAGAAAAGTGCCAGGAACCAAGCAGAAATTTCTCACTTCCAGCCCCAACACCTTCCATTCTCAGAGATTTCATCCTCCTGTCCAAAGGAGTTGTCTGTGAACCCTCTCCTAGAGCCTCTTAAATTTCCTGGATGTGCTCTCCATTCTCTGTCCAAAGAACTCCACGGCTGCTTCCTCTGTTGGAACCCTGACCCCTTCTCTTTCACAGTCCACACCTACCCATTCTTTAGGTCAGAATTTAAATGGCCCTTACCTGACCTCCTTTATAATCAGTACCTCTTTTCCAAATCATTTCCCAAAGTTTATACTTAGACATTTATTTGTGTGTTTAATGCTTGTCTCCCATAATGATATTTCCCAGTCCTCAGATACCCATTCTCTCCTTCTCAGATCTCCCAATTCTTAGCAAAGCATGGAGTTGTCCCAAAGATCACATTTCCCAGGTGCCCTGCAGCTGACCCACAGGCCGAGCAGACAGTGTTTAGGGCATGTGCTGGGTTTGCCACCTCCCCTCCCCTTCTCTGCCCTGGCTGCAGTGTAGCTGCAGGGTTGAGCCTTCAAGAACCCAATGAACCTCAGGAGCAGGCAGACAAGGCCAACACTGTAGGGAGTGGGGAGCCGCAGGGAGAAGGAACACAGATCCAGACAGCTTCAGGACACAGGACCACCTCTGCAGGGAAGAGAAAATTAAAAGTCTAGCTTGTTTAAACCAACAATATTTTCAGTATTTATTACAAAGGACATCCACAGGACGAGAAAGTCTGTGAAAGCAAGGCACGTGTCCATCCTTTTGTCATATCTTCCTGGCATCTGCAAGTCCTTGATGAATACCAATGGCCCCTGCCTCATAATGGTTTGACTTACAATTTTTTTAAAAACTTTGCAATGGTGTAAAAGTGATGGGCATTCAACAGGAACTGTGCTTTGAATTTGGGTCTCTTCCCAGGCTAAAAATATGCAGTCAGTTCTCATAATACTCGGCAGGAAGAGGACAGTCAGCCGCATGATCACAGCGGTAGCAATGTTTAAACTGCAGTACACTGTGGTGCTAAATAGGATGTTCTGAGGGTTAAGTGTATTAAATAAATTTTGAACTTCCAGTCTTGCCACCTTACAATGGCTTTATTGGGACACAACCCTAACATCAGTGAGGGGGGCCTGCATATGATAAATCAACAGGTACCTTCTTTGAGGTTAGAGCTATTTCTTTTAGTCATCTCAGTGATCCCTGATACACCTGGCCTTGCAGGACAATGGACTTGGTAAAATTCTAGAGAAATGCTGTCTAGCAGAGCTTTCTGTGATGTGGAAATGTTCCGTATCCATGCCTTCAGGAAGGGCAGAAGGATTCAGGCTCTGGGGCTATAGTGGGAGGCAGGAAGCAAGCAACACACCAGGGGCTATGGACGCAATCCCAAAACTTCCAATTTGTCTTTGAAAACTTTCTATAGATCCCCAGCTAGTAGAACAGATAACTTTACTGAGCACTCACTGTATACAAAGCACAGAGCTTATGAGGGGCCACTGTATGCCAGGCACTGTTTGAAGTGCTTGACAAACTCCGCTTCCCTTAAATCACATAATTTTCCCCTGAGGTAGGCACTATTGTTATGGCCAAGAGCATAATGCATCTATAAAATAGGAACCAACCACTATGAAAGAGGGGTTCTCAGAGAACAGGAGAGAAAGAATTCTTGGTAATATGATACCTAATGGTATGCATGCAAACACAACCCAAAGATGAAGAGCAGAATGGACATGCTGAGGCCCCAAAGAAAAATGACAGGTGGAATTTATTTGAGAAGAATTCCACAGCCAAGGCTTCAACGTGCACGGGAGAGGAATTGCATTCACATTCAGAAGTGAAGACAGATCCAAACCACCACCCTGGCCCCAGCTTGTCCTCCCCAGATGAATCTGGCTGGAAGGCAGGCATTGATGGGTGACTGGGAGTTAATGAGTCACTCCTGCCTGGTTAAAGTCCTTGACGTTTAATACATATCATTCAGGCCAACCTCCAGTTCTATTCCCTTTCCGCAAGATGTCTTTCTTTTAAGCCCAGCAGATGGAGATCACTAGCTGTCACTGGGCTCTGAGCAGCCCACAAGGAACCAAAGGTGTGACCATGGCCCAACACACCCAGAGCAACTTCAGTTATAAAGCAGGGACTCAGAGAGTGGTGAGGTGGCACCACTCTCCCAGCCTCATGCTATCCACTTGCCAGATTTGTGGAGGAATTCCTAGACACTTGAAAACATACTAGGAGAAGCACTAGCTCAAGCAGAATAAAGGCAGATGGTACATGGCCAGTCTTTATACTGGGAAATTTTCAATCTACTAGTCAAAGATATGCAGAGTAAAACAAGGTACCCATTTGATCCAATTGGCAGGCATATTTTAAAGTTATAATACTGTTGGGAAGAGGGTAAGCTTGGATACATTTCCAGCAAACAATCGTGTACTACATACATAGCTTTTGAATCAGTAAGTCTACATCTATGAAAGCAATTCAAAGAAATGCAGATTCTTGTACAAATTTCCTCTTTCAGGGTTAATGGAAGAGCATATTTATCTTTGAGGAAAATTGCAAACTGATTATTGGCTAGCCAAAAGAAAATTGAAGCTGTTGTGGGGGTGCATGTCTGTAGTCCCCAGCACTCGGGGAGTTTGAGGCAGGAGGATTTTAAGTTCTAGCCCAGCCTGAGCAACTTAGCAATTTACTGAGACCCTATCTCAAAATAAGACATACAAGAAAGGGCTAGGAGTATATTCCTGGGTTCAGTCTCTAGTACTGCAAAAAAAAGAAAGAAAACTGATCATAACTATGCCCCATCCATGGAGTGGGCTCTCATTTGTCAATTTAAATTTGGTGTTTAAAAGACTACTTGATAAAAGTTAAAGTTTAAAAAGTAGAACACAAATCTCTGTATGGGAATTCTATATAAGGGATTATGTAAAGAAAAAAATAGAAAAGGCTAGAAATATATACAGAAACAATTACAGTGATTCTTAGATATTTATATTGAGTACTGGAATCACCAGTGATATCTCATTTTAGTTTAAATATAGTTAACTTTTCCAGACTTTCAAGGGTGGGCATGTTTTATTTTTATGGCCAGAAATAAAATATGCGTTTGCTGCATGTTTTGGTTGTGCAACTTAGTGTGAAAGTGATATCTCATTTTAGTTTAATATAGTTATCTTTTCCAGACTTTCAAGGGTGGGCATGTATTATTTTTATGGCCAGAAATAAAATATGCGTTTGCTGCATGTTTTGGTTGTGCAACTTAGTGTGTTATTTTGAAACTTCTTTATGAATATAAAAGTAAATATCCTCATTGCCCAAAATGTCAGAAACTACAGACAATATAAAAAGAAAGTCAGTGATAATCATATCATTGTTAACATTTTCTTGCTATATTAGAAAATAAGAGCATAATATATATAAATGGTATAACAAAAATGTAGTGAATGTTTAAACAACAATTTTAACATTTATTCCAGTAAAAGACATATTGCCACAAATCCCCCTGAAAATACTCCACTCACTTTGGACATACTCATCATTCTCTCCACTTTCCGATGCAGTTTGGGAAGTCCTCTTCTCGTGAGTGTTTTTCCAAAGTGTGATAAAAAATATTCAGTGAATGCTGCTGCTGAGTGCATCCGATGGAAAGGCCGGACCATAGAAATATTGTTTTGTGTGTCCTCATCCACCTCTTTCACTGGATCTGGCACTGTGTGGTTTCTGCTCTTCCCCAGAGTCAAAATGACCATGATATGTAAACATTCTGAATCAACTCAGGACACTGAAGCAGCCATGACAACACAACTAAAGACATTTCCAAAAGAAGACTTGCAGAACTGCTTCAGAAAGTGGTAAAAAATGATGGAATAACTATATTTGAAGCAAGGGGAATATTTGGGAGCAAATTAATGGCAATGTATCTTTAACTATAATAAATTATTTAAAAGATTTAAGTATTCACTGTATTTCGGATCATACTTCGTACTTATCTTACTCTTGTATTCACAGTGATGGAGCGGGAACTCAGGACTTTGCACATGTTAAGTATGCATTCTGCCACTGAGCTATGGCCCCAACCTCTATCCTACTATTTCATAAAGAGAAATTTGAAAAGCAGAATTTGTAAGTCAAAGATTATTTTTAGAGGTGGTATTTAGGACCAAGTTGCCCTCTAGAAATTACAGTAATGTGGATCCATGCCCTCATAGATCCCAATGCTCATTTCCCGTGTCTCTGCCAGCACTAGGATAGTGAAAACATTTATTATAAGTAGTGTACCTATTCTATAAAAAGTAATAAACTTTTGATCAGTTTTTGTCAATGTGACAGGTTAAAAAGTAAGTCATTTTTTTAACTTGCATTTCTTGGGTAACCGGTGAAGTTCAAGGGTTTTTCATGTTTGTTTACATTTGGCTGGCAGTTTGAGTTTCTTCTGTGGAGTGCAGGTGTCTGCCTTCTACTTGCTCTAGGCTCTGGGTCTTTCTCCTGCTATGGGGTTTGTACAGGAATGACACTTACATCCTGTGCATTGTTATCTGTGGCCCCCAATGTTTTGGGAGTTGCAGAACTAGTTTATACCTCCATGGCAAAATATACAGTAGCTATGGACTCTGCTTTTGGTGTTCTGTTTAGAAAAATCGCTTCATTCAAGGTTACGTATGTATTTATACACATTTTCACTTGCATCACGTAGTCACACACAGTATTTACTTTCTGAGACTGTTGTGGTTTAATGTTTTCATCAACCTATTTGATACAGTGGGAATCTAATCTGGCATCCGCAGTTCTAACCTATGTCTGCAAGTCAGGACCAAGCAGGGCCTGGTGCTTGCCCTCCCCCCTTGGCACCTTCCCTAGAATGTGTAGGACCTTTGTACAGTCCCTACCTGCAGGAAGAGAGGAGTCCTCTGCTACCCTGAGGCCGAGCCTCATGCACAACCTTTGCCAGAGTTATTTGCTCATCATAAGAGAACCTAGCAGGTACATTGGGTAGACAAGCCATTGTGAGACAAGGATCTCTACACTTCACTGGGTCAGTGATCAGGCCTCTTCCCACAATCAGAGATGATTTATTATCAATTCTATCAAAAAGGTCGATTGCACAGCATATCATTTTATTCAGTCCTCACAACAGACATTGCTATTTGAGGTCTCACACAAGGAGCGGGGAGGGGCAAAGTGTGCTACTGCAGTGCTGCCTTCCGAAGGCTACAGAGAATGGACCAAGGCTCTTTCTACCTTGAGAACAGACTTGTCACCTGGGAAACTGTGGGTGTGAGGTTTAAGGAGCTGTTTTGGGCCCTGCAAAATGTCAGTGCTGACCAGGGAGACTATGGAACCAAGGCCAGGCAACCAGAGGTGAGGATCAGAAAGAATCTGCAGGTCTAGTCCTCAAGGGAACATAGGCTGTCCGTACTCACACATGGATCACTGAATCTGCCCCCACCCAGAGTTGCCAAGTGGGCACCATCTTGGGGATTCTATACCCTGAACTCGCTCTGTTCCTGGCTATCAACACGGTTCATCTAACCATTCATTCAATGTGTATTCATTGGGCGCCTACAGCATGCCAAGTGCCTTCTGGGATCACACAGCAGTGAAAGGGTATGACAAGTAGTGGTGATGGTGAGTTGGCTGGTAGGTTTGCCTCTCTCCACCAGCTCTTTAGGAAAGGCCCATGAAGCCCCAGCCACCAGCCCAGGCTAGACAGAGAGCTGGAAACAAAGCAGCAGCCCTGTCCTTGCGGGCACCCTAACAAAACCAGCAAGACAAAAGAGAGAAGCTGCATGAGGTGGGTCCAGCAGGAAGGGGTTGGCCTCTGTGGTGCTGCTGTTGCCCTGTTTGTGGTCCTGGCCCTACCATAGTCTCACCCCTTCTGCCTTACAGTGACAATCCCCCTCCTCTCCCATCCGGCCTCAGGCCATTATCCTTCCTCTAAGCTGAGACCTCCTCAGCCACCTGGAAAGGTCTTTATCTGGTCTGATCATGGCTGGGACTTTTTTCCATGCCTTTGGCCACTATTTGTAAGAGCAAATGTTTCTCAGACAACACTGGGCATTTTGCCACAATTAGAGAGACAAGCAACCCTCAGAGACTTGAAAAGCAAGGGCCCCATGGTCTGAGGTGGCCTGTGGGCTCTGTGCTGGGGTGTGCAACAATCAGATTGGATGGGGTGCCTGGGGTGCAGGCCCCCCTCCATGGAATGTCTCTGAGATGTGTGTCTGCTGCAGGTCCACGTGCTGGGTGCAAGGTGCTCTTGAGCCTTCACCCTGGAGAGGCTCAGTCAGGGCCTGGGAAACTGCATCGTAGGAGGCACCCATGCCATCTGACATTCCCGGTGCAGTCACCATTCACTCAGAGTCACGGCTGTGTGTAATGACTTCTGCCCTTGGGAAGCTTATGTGCCATCAGGGGAAGAGAGAAAACACTGGCTTGGACAGCCAATGACAGGGAATGTCAGATGGGAGAGACAAGAGAGCTGGTGATGGCGCTCGGAGGTGCAGGCTTAGATGTGGGCTGCAGCCTGATCAGGCTCATGGGAACAGGCCTTGTCCAAAAGGTGACTGAAGTGTTGAAGATGGCATAAGGGAAGAGGGAGCAGGTGGTAAAAAGTCCTGAGGCAGCAGAACAGAAACCATGGTAGATCCCCGGTACCAAAAAAAAAAAAAAAAAAAAAAAAA
>NW_022900940.1:249398-313472 GCF_012274545.1 Fukomys damarensis | reverse complement strand
AAAAAAAAAAAAAAAAAAAAAAGCATGGTAGAGAAACAGGGAGGAGGCCAGAGTGGTTGTGTCAGGGCAGAGTCAAAAGAGAGAACTGAATTGAGACTAGGGCCATCTGGGCTTTGCAGGGAACATTACTCTGCAAGGAGGGAGCCATTGGAGGGTTTTGAGCAGAGCAATGGTGTGACCTCACTTTTGTCTTTTTACATTTTTTTTATTAGATGAATACATTCATCACGGGAAATTGGTACACATACATATCTTATCTTCACCCTTTTAATTTCCCCTCACTCTCATTTCCTTCTATGGATAGATTCTCCGACCTATCTGCATAAGGTCTACTTCTCTGTTTCCTATCATCAGTCTCTGGCTTTTTAAATTATTTCTACTGTAAAGGATCCCTCCAGCTAGTTCACCAAAAAACAGAACATACAGGTTGGGGTGGGGTAGAAGCCAAGAAGCCCATTTGAGACGGTACACATGTCAGTATTTACTAGAGAAGCTGATAAAACACAAGCTACACAAATATACATGGATTTACAAGACTGCCTTACAGTGGCCGCCCACAGAGTCAGATGAGGAAGAGAGCAGAGGGTCTCTGCACATGGGAGGTCCAGGGGATCCAGTCCAAGGGCTGGAGCTCACTGCTGTTTCCGCGTGAGTCCATGTCAGGAGGTTGATGGGTCTGGGAGGAAGGCTGAAGAGTCTATGCTAGAAGGCTGAAGGATCTGCACCCGAGGCCAAAGAGTCTGCGCTGGAAGCCAGGAGATGCTGTCCAAGGTAAAATCTCCCCTGAAGAAGCAGAAGCAGGTCTGTCCTTCCTTGTTTCCCTCTTCTACCATCCAGGTGACGAGCCACCCTCCAGTGGGTCTTCCACATCCAAGGTGTGGAATTGCTGAGACAGTTAGTGAAGCTTCTCTTAACTGAACTTCTCAAATTGATACAATCAGTTGAGCATCACAGATGGCAAAATCAGCTGAGGTTTGAAACCTTAAGAGAAGTCTCAGCAGGACCATATCTCAGGCCAGCTCTGTTCCAAGTGCTTCACACACATCAACTCATTTAATTCTTGCACAGCTGTAGAAGGCTGCTATTCTTGCCATCCCAAGGTGTGTGGGTTATGCTACTGGGGCACAGAGAGGTTAAGTAACTTACCCCAGAACACATAGCTAAAAGATGTAGAGTCAGAATTTGAACCCAGGTAGTCTGAAGCCAGAACTCTGGCTCTTGAAGGCCTATATTCCTCGGGCGGAAAAGTCACAATGCCTGCCACGGAGAGCCTGTTCGTCCAGAAGATAGAAGCCAGAGCTGCAGTCTAAGAGAGGAGCTAGCACAGGACATAGGTCTGACTGCTGGGTAATCTGGGCTGCATGTCTAGGGGCAGCGTGAGACCAGGAGGCCCATGGACCCACCCAGATCTCCATTTTGCCTAGTGGGAAGTGGGGGCTGAGGGGTGCTGCCTGGCGGCGTGCTACAGGGTGGAAGCCTCAGCCAGAGGCTGCCTGGTGAAGCAGGCTAGCAGCAGTGGACACGGGGTCACTGAGGTCAGCACTGGGAAGGCCTGCACCAGCGGACCTGCCAGCACCTGTCAGTCATTGAGGGAGACACACGAGAAGGGACACGGGGCTTTGGTAACAGTTCCTAGGGAACACTGGCTGTTTAGGAAGCGGAACAATTCAGGCTGCAAACACACCAACCCTGCTTGGAGCCAGGCCACTGCTTGTTATGACCTCTCTGGACCTCAGTTTCCTTATCTGCACATGAGAGAAAAAAGTGCTAGCTCCCCACGAACCCCCACCCTACCCCAGGTCCAGGGAAGGCTGTCTGCTGGACAGAGACCACCACACGGTTGTGAAAGGCTTTTGTCTTCTTCTCCCCTGACAGTTTGTGTCACTGTGAGGATGGTGTTTTTTTGGTTTGTTTGTTTTTGTTTTTTTAAGTGTAAATTTGAAGTGATTTCTATTTTCTTCCAGGAAGATCAGTAAACCTCCTTCCTCATAGTTTTGGCTGCCTTGGGCATTTGGTAGTAGTAATGAAAAACTTACTAATTCTCCTCCTGCCAAAGTAGTCAACCCATGGTTTACCCTTCTTTTCATCTCTCCCCTGCCCAGTACCTCAGTCTTGGTCCGAGTCATTGTCCCCTCATCCAGAGCACAGAGCAATGGCTTCTGCAGCTACCATTGACCCCCACCTCCAATCCACACAGAAGATGTAGATTAGGTCAAGCCTTTTCTCTGCTTGAAATTGCAGTTCCAGCTGAATCGCATCTTGAATCTTCTCCTCACCACAAGCTCAAAGGCCCGTGTTTCCAGCCCCTGCTCTCAGTGTGCTCCTTCTCACTTTCTGCTCCAGGTCTCCAGCCAGGACATGGAGCAGTGACTGCAATCCTGGTGGCTTCTTCCAGAAGCAACTCTTTCTTCCATCCCCTGGGGCCTGGGCTAGACCACAACTCACTTAGGTCCACACAATGGTGCACAATGAATGGTCTACATCCACATCACCTTTTTCACCAACATCCCCCACTGACAACACAGAAAATGTTAATTCAGGGTGGGACGTGTGGGTCAAAGGGGGCCCTACTGAGTGACAAGTAGGCCCACAAGCTGGAAGTGAGAAATCCCCAGAGCCTTGAGTTCCACCCCCTTCTAGAGCACTCTGTCCTCCCAGGTGCTTATCATCATGGGTTCTTCCGTCTCACTACCTGCATCTAACAAATGGCTCCAGCATATCCAGGGTTTGGCTACTCTGTGCCACCATGCTCATCCCTCCCCACTTTGCACCCCAGTATCATTGTCCTGGATGCCGTGCTCTCCCTGCCATCCCTGCATCCTGCTCCCCTTCAGGACAGCCTTTTCTGGGCCTTGGCCTGCGGTCCTCTGCTCCCAGGGAATGGCATCTCACTTTCTCCTCTGTCCTCCTCCAGGTCCCTGTCCTCCATAAGCCTTTCTTGACCACTGCATACAAAACACCTCCTCCCCCAACATCCAGCCCTCCTCATCCCCTCCCAGCTCCACTTTTATCCGCTGCCTCTTTCTTTGGCCTGGTGCCTGCTGGACTGTCTGTGTCTGCCTCCCTCCATGAGAAAGGCAGCTGTAGGGGGAGGGAATTTTTTTGTCTCTTTTGTTGCCTGCTTCATTCCCAGTAGGCCTGGCATGCGGTGAATGCTCAAGAAGTCTTTTCTGGATGACTGAAGTGCTAATATAGCACTACTAAGTCTGGGACACCCTCCCTCAGTGGTCACTCTAAAGACCCACTCTTCAGCTTAAGAAGCAGCACCTGCCTGGCTTGGTCCTATGGCCAGCAAGTGGCAGCTCATCCCAGACACAGCTGCCTTTGTGTGGACCAGAGCTTCCTTCTCTTGCTGGTCCTGGGCTTGCAGGCCTCTCTTCAGGACAGCTGATGTCCAAGAGACCCCCTAGCCTTTCCCTACCCTGTTGGAGTTGAAGGTGACTGCACATATAACTGTATTGCTGGTTGTCACTAAGCTGCCATGTATTCCAGAGCCTGAAGACTCTTGTGGGATGCTAACTTTGGCCTCTAAAGTCCTGGAAGCATGGCTTTTTTGTTGTTCATCCTGGGGACTGAACGGAGGGCCTTTGCACTGAGCTGTACTCCAAGCCGCTTTTTATGTTTTATTTTGTTACAGGTCACTGTTGTCCACTCTGGGCTTGAACTTATAATTCTCTTTCCTTATCCTCTGTTCTTTAGCTCAGTTCAACGGGTACTTCCCATGTCTCTCTTCCAAGGCTGGTTCCGGAGGAAACAGGCTGCCCCTGCTCACAGCCTCCATTTGAATAGAGCTGAGCAAGGATAGTATACTTCTGAGTCCACTCAGCATCAGCAGGAGTGATTTAAAGTCTGAGGACTTCAGTTATCTGAAAAATTGCTCATTCATATGTCTGGGAATTAATGCTGATTTCAGTGGGTTAATCTTAACTGGAGTTATCCGCTAGGACCCCTCCACGGGCATGGACTTCTATGCTACCTGGAGGCTGTCTTCTAAGAGTCTTGAGAAAGCAAATCAGAAGGCAACCATATCGTCTTTTATAATCAGGTTTTGAAAGCCATGCCACGTTCTATTTGTTCCTGCAGTCCCCAAGACCTTCCCACACTCAAGGGCATAGTAAAAACTCTCAGACCTGGGAGACAGAGCAGCAAGTGCTCCAGAAAAACATATGGAAGTGGACATATTGCTTTGGTTATTTTGGGAAAATATCTTGTCACTAAAGGCTAAACAATGCCTTCAACATGGAGGGGATAATTATTTCTACCTCAAATTCTGTACCCAGCTAAAGTATCAACCAGGTAAACATACAGATATGCAACTTCTCCAAAGTTTATCTCTCTCAGAAAGCTACGAAGGCGTGCTGCACTAAAACAAGAAAGGAAATCAAAGAAACAAAAAATGCTTTCTTGAGTGGATCAAAAACATGAAGGACAGGAAAGAGAGTCCTAAGATGATAATTGTACAAGATGCCAGTAAATCAGCGAGACAAGATGAAAGCAGAAGGGAAACAGCCAGGAAGATGTGTGCAGGAAATAAGCATGTCAGTGGCCCTGCTGGAATGTCCTATGTGTTGGTCCATTAAGGAAATATACAGGGTGCTTGTGAGGACCAGAGATCATGACACGTAGAAAGGATTATGGCAACAAGATGAATCTAATAAAACAGGATCCAGGCTCGGGACTGTGGATACATGAATAAGAAATGTATGGTAGTGACAAGCGAGTCTGAGAGGAAAAGATAGATTTTAAAAAGATAAGATAGCGTGGCAGTTGGTTATCCAAATGGAGAAAAAGTGAAACTAAACTTGCACTTTGTATACACAGTGTATACAGAAATATGAATTAAAGACCAAAATGGAGCTGAGCATGATTGCTCAGCACTGTGGGCGACTGAGGCAGGAGAATCACGAGTTTGAGCTGAGGCTGGACAAGTTACAGATTTAGTGAGACCTGGTCTCAAAATAAACAAAATAAAAAGGATGGGGATATAGTTTATTGTGAAGGCCCTCAGTGTAATCCCTAGTGCTGAAAAAAGAAGAGCAAAATTCGAAAGGCACGTGCATAAAGATTTTGGAAAATGAAGATATTTGTCACAAATATATCTGACAAAAGATGAGTACTGGCAGAGCAAAAGTTCCACAGATTAACAGGGAATAGGAAATATATTACAGACTTAAAATGACACTTCATGAGAGGGGAAAGCCAAACACCAAAATAAACATATGCAAAGATATTTGACTTCATGGTCCACAAACAGGAAAATTAAAATCTTAGTGAGACAGAATTCTCCCATCAGACTGGCAAACATTTTTAAAATCAGTCTATCAATAGAGTGTTGGTGTGTTACTTAGTTTTCCATTAGTATAACAAAATAGGAGAGGGAGGGAGAGAGGAAGAGAGAGAGAGAGGGGAGAGGAGAGAGAGAGAGAGAGACAGACCAAGACAGACTGACTTACTATATATTTCATTCAAGGGCACCACTCCGTGTGACTGGAAAATTTCCAACTGGACCCACCTTTTAAACGTTCCCACCACATCCCATGAGTGCCACAAGTTGGGACCAACACTTTAACACAGGGAGACATTTTCCTAATCATAGCAGTTGGCAAGGTAAAAACTCAAAGGGCCTTTAAATTTCCTGCTGATATATGGAATTGTCACAGCTTCTCAGGACAACTGTTTGGCATCGTCTAACCCTAAACTCATACATCTTCTGACACGGCAATGCCCCTGATAAATATGCACCCAAGAAAAGTCTTCCTTTCCGTGAATCAAGAGGTGTGGACGAAATTGGCTTGGCAGGCATTGCTTGTAAAAGGGAAACACTGGAGGCAAAGCCAATGTCATCAACAATAAAATGGATAAATACATCATGCCGTGTTTGCATAATGAAACCCTATGATACATACATCAGCCCGGATGGATTGCACAACCCTGGGTAAATAAAGCAAGTGCCGGGAGAACAGGGGTAAGCGATCCCGGTGCTGTTAAGTTGACCACTGGGCAAAATTAAGCAAGGTTTATCTAGGAATACATTCATGAGTGATTAGATTGAAAAAGTATAGGAATAGATGTCATGGAAACCTGGATGGGAGCAGGGCACAGTGGTGCCTGTGTAATTCCAGCTGCTCTGGAAAAAGGCAAAAAGATCACAAGGTCTAGGCTAACCTGACAACTTAGCAAGAACCTGTCTCAAAATTAAAAAAAAAAATAATTAAAGAATGCAGAGGATATAGCTCATGATAGAGAACCCCTGGGCTTGATCCCCAGTACCCCCTCCTTCAGTATCAGGATGGGAGGAAGATCCTCCCATCCATCCAGGGATTGCTAATGAATTGGCAAAGCTCTGATTCTTAACTGAGGTCTTTGTCTTTTTTACTTTTTTAAAAAACTCATTCTTTGAAATGTATATATTTTATAAAATCTTCTATGTGATTTATATATTTCACAATAAAAAAGAAAACCCTAAAAAGTGAAGAGTGGGGTATTTAATGTCATGAAGAACAAAAAATTGTATAAAGTCATATCAGAAGGGAATAACACTGATGCAGTCGTGTGAGGCCAAGTCAAGTTGGCTTCTCAAACCCTGAATCAGCTGGACTGGTGGCAAAAGGAACCCAAGGTTGTACTGGTAAATCCTTACCTCCCATGACAGGAAGTCAAGCAGAAATTACCGAAAGCTGATAAATGCAGAAATGTTTAAAAATACCTTTCAAAAAATAATTTTAAAGAATCAGTGAAAAAAAAGAAAGGGAAGAGAAGGGAGGCCTGGGACAAGAAAGGGCTAATTTATGCTGTACAGATATTCCTCAATGAGGACCTCCCTGTTTAACAACTGTTCAGATTTATGACCACGGTGTGCTGTTTGGACTTACAACTCGCCACTCAGTCTCATGACCGGTCTTTCCCCTCCAAGTTCTGTACTTCTTGTTTATAGAGCTTCAGTGTCTTTTCTTATACATTACAACTTATTTATACAGTATATACTATAACTTTTACTAATTGTACTGTACAGTACAGTACTATAGTTTTATGTTCTGTTATATATTACAGTACTGCATGTAAGACTTATGCAAATAAGAGCAGAGTAATCAAATTGGGGTTTTCTTTGATAACTTATTTGTTCTGAGTATTGTAATGCAGATACTACAAACAATTCCTCTTTCAGGGATCAGTTCTTTTAACGACCTAGTTGCATGAATAGAACTCTCAGTCATTAAATGAGGAATATCTGTATAGCTTGTTGAATAAATGCTTAATAAATAGTTTGGAGTTTCAAATAGGTCCTTGGGGAATATAAATTAAAATCACTTTTGGTTTGTTTGCCCATCGAAGTACCAATTATTATTATACTGATATACTCAGTGTTGGAATATGCTTTCTACACCCATAATGGAAATGAAAATTGCTACAGAGACAAAAATTTAAAGGGCAATTCAGCAGTGTCTATTCTGTGTCTGCCCACTTCTTATACATATAAATACAAGGATAGCTGTTGTGGGAGATATTCTGACACGGCAGGCAGCGCACAACTCTTGAGTAGTCAGTCCTTCAGTGCAAATATGAGACACCATCCATCTGGTACCAGGTGCTTTTTGAGCATCAGACCTACAGTGGGGAGCAAAACAGACTCTCAGTGTTGCTGGGGGCTATAATCAGAGAGGTTATAGCCCTGTGGACAACAATGTAAAGTAATCCGGGCGTGGCTTGGTGGTACACGCCTGCAATCCCAGGTACCAAGAAGGTTGAAGCAGAGGGATTGAAAGTTCAAGGCCAGCCTGGGCGATTTGATTTGCTAAGCATTTAGACCCTGTCAATTAAAAGGGGTTGAGGAGTAGCTCAGTGGTACAGAACATGCTTAGCATAAACAAGGCCTGGATTTCAATCTTCAGTGATGTGCACTCCCCAAGGGAATCAAGGCTCTGCATCACAGGATCAATGACAGCATCTAAACAGCACATCCCCGGAACACAGGTGTTATGATCTGTTCATAAAAGTGTGCCCAACAAAAATGGTGGTAAGTTCTGGTGGGAAGACTGTGGGGAGGGAGGACATGGTGGCTGGTGAAGGGCAACATCCACTTTTTACCACCTTCATTTGTGCCACACTGGAATTTTTTTCACACCCATATTATATTATATTATATTCATGCATTTCTTATCTATTTTTGCAAGCTGTTTTGAGCCTGTTAATCTGCCTTTGGTTAATAGTGAAATTGAATTAGGGTCTGTTGCTATAGATTTATGGAGTGCTCTGATTAAATTCAGAAGATTTGGGTTAGGAATGAGATTTGCACAAAAAGGCCTTGGAAGCAGGTTTAGTGGTGCAAGGAGTAATCCCAACACTCTGGGAGGCCAGGAAGGAGGATTGCAAATTTGAGCTCAGTCTGAGCTACTTAAGACTCTCTCAAAAGAAAAAAAAAAAAAAAGAGAGAGAGAGATTGAGCTTAGTGCCAAGGCCCTGGGTTCAGGTCCTAGTACCCACCTCTCAAATGGCTTTGGAGAGTTAGGGTTCAAGACTATAACCAGTGTCAGGATTTAGAACATACTGCAAATGAAGAGTTTAGAAGGCAGCGCTAGGTTGGGCTGGGATGGAACTGGAGTTTGAATTAGTAAGGAGAATTCTTTACACAGGCTTACAGTCGGGGTTCAGATTTCTGCAGCCATTCAAGGAAGTCGCCTTCAAGGACGCTGTAGCCTGGGGATTGTTGGCTGTTGCCCGACTGCCCCTCCCCCTCCGCTCTCGTGGGAGGGTCCAGCACGACGCGACCTCCACTCTCCAGCCCCCACCCCGAGACCCATGCTGAGTACAGCTAGGACCGCAGAGGAAGCCAAGGTTGCCACAGCGCTGTTTGCTTGGTCTCCCCTGACGTAGGCCGGCAGCACAGCGTCTGTTCTACGGTTTAAGAGCCTGCGTCACTGTGAACCTTTCACCACTGCCTCGGACGAAAATTCTTTGGGCAGAAAGGGCCTGCACCAGAGCCAGTATTCTAGCGGGTGCAGGGAGACACCATGTGGCGGAGGCACACATCACACACATCCTTCTGCCTGTCCCTGCTTCCCACCGCTATAAAGTACCCAATATGTTGCCGCGTGGACCGTGGCTCCCATCCATCCGCCCACCCAGCCGCAGACACACCTGTCCGTTTTCCCATCATTCACCATTCGTGATGGGCCCACCTGTTCATCCAACACCCAGCCACCCACCTGTAGGTACATAACTCCACACATTCTGCCACAGAGATATTCACCTTCCTGTAAATATTAACTTACCACTCGCTATCCATTCCCTTCCCTATCCCCACACGAATAGGTGTTCAACACCTTGCATCTACTAGGCAGACCCTGCACAAAGAAGCGTTTGGGTCAAGGGTCATGGGGTGCAGCTCCTGCCCCCACAGACCTCATGGACTGCAGAGCAGACACATCCACAGTATCTCTGGTGAGATGACCTAGACCATTGTTTTGGGGGCGAAAAGAGAGATTATCAGTCTGGACTTCAGGGGAGTGGTCAGGGAGGCTAACATCCACCTCTTCCCACTCTTCCCTTCTCCTCCTCCACTTCTCCCCCTCCTCCTTCCTCCCTTTCCTCCTCATCTCTGTCTTTCTCAGTTCCTTTTAGTCCATGAGCCTAATCTAGCGTCATCCCTCTTCCCAGTTGCCTTGTCTCTGCAGTACCACCTCAGATCCAGCTCACATACTCCACCGTGCTGATTCTCAAGCCCAGCCACCTACCTCCCGAACTGTGGCATTAAGTCTGGCTTTGATGACCAAGTGGGCTTCAGGGCTGCCTTCAGGAAGAACTGCCCCTTGTCCCAGTGCCACTTCAGGTCAGCTCCACCCAGAACGGAGCAAGATACCGCTATGGCCGAGACCCTTGAAACCTGCCTTTGTGTTCTGTGTCTTCTTCCTCGCCCTCCATCTTACCCCAGGAGATTCCAAGTGCACCCACTCATTGGCAAACCCAGTGAGCACTTCTCAGTCCCTCACTGTCCTCTTTCAGAGTATTTGTTGATACAGGTCACTTCTCTTCTCCTTTTTAAAATGTATATTGAAACAGAGCTCACATACAAAAAACTTCACCCATGTAAGGTGTATCTACTGTATTAAGAATTGCACGGCAGTCACCATACTCTAATAAGAAAACATTTTCACCACCCCAAAGGAAGAATATCCCATATCCATTAGTGAATGGAATATAGCAAATACACAATCACAGGACTCAGTCATCCTGTGACACTCTGCAGGCAGGTTGTTTCAGAAGGAGGGAGGAAGGGAGGGAGGGAGGCTCAATCGCATATTACCTCTTGTTGGTTCTCCACTTCAGCAAATCTCAACCTACCCTAGTCCAGGTGCATCCCCTCACCTTTCAGCCCATTTATCCATCCTTGATCCCAAATATAGTTCCAAGCCTCTCTCAACTGCCTCCATCTTCATCTAAGTCATAATGTTTAAAAATTACTTAATTTTATTGGTACACTTAAGGAATACAATGTAGTGACAGTCATCATTGGAAATTTGCACCTTTACATAATCCATTTGGTTCTCATTTTTTCCCCATTCCCTGCTCTCCCTTCAGCCCCTCCACCCCTCCCTATCTACAAAGACTTTGTTTCCATTTTTTTCTCATGTTAATTCCATTCCCATCTTTCCTTTCCCCTATTACTCCCATTTCCCCTTCCCCTTTGTCCTTTTTCTTCCTATTTCACATTATCTATTATGCCTTTTACTCCTTATTTACACTTTCAGTTTCTCATGTTACAGAGACTATTCGGTATTTACACTTATGTGTCCTATTTATTTCTTAAGAGTATCGCCTCAATGTGCACCCATTTACCTATAAATGTCTCTAGTTTCTCATTCTATATGGCGAAGTAGTACTCAATTTTATTTTTTTAAAAACCCACGTTTTCTTTATCCAGTCTCCTGTTGATGGGCAATTGGGCTGCTTCCAAGTTTTAACTATTACGAATTGTGCTGCTATGAACATGGGTGAGCACATATCACTGTGGTATGGATCTTTTAATTCTTTGGGAAAGATACTCAGAAGGGGAATAGCTGGGTCAAAGAGGACCTCTGATCCTAGTTCTCTGAGGTATGTCCATATTGATTTTCACAGTGGTTGCACCAGTTTGTACTCCCAACAGTAGTGGAGCAGGGTTCCTCTTTTCCCAAAGCCCTGCCATCATTTGTTATTGATTTCATGACAGCAGCCATTTTTTCTGGGGTGAGGTGGAATCTCAGTATTGTTTTCATTTGCATCTCTTCAATGACCAGTGATGCTGAACATTTTTTCATATGTTTATTTGCTATTTCTACTTCTTTGTGTGAGAAATGTCTATTCATTTCAGATGCCCATTTTTGGATTGGGTCAGCAACATTTATTAAAGAGGCTCTCTTTCCTCCAGCGAGGGTGTTTGGCTCCATGGTAAAGATGAGGTGGCTGAGTGTGTCTGGAGTTGTTTCTGCATCTTCTAATCTGCTCCACTGGTTCTCAGGTCTGTTTCTTTGCCAGTACCATGCTGTTTTTATCACAGCAGTTTTGCAGTATAGTTTCACATTGGGAACTGTGATACCCTCTACCTTGTCTCTATTGAGTCATCATTGTTTCTTGCCTGGAAGCAACCAGTACTGCTTCCTAGCACTGTCCTGTGCCTCTGGCTTGCCCTCCCAATCCAACCCCTTCTCTCCAGAAATCTGAAGCTCAAATGATATAACAAACTTGATTGTGACCGTGCTGTCCCTTTGTTTTACAGGTGTGAAAAAACCCCACCCTCATTACTTCTGGAAGGACATCCTAACTCTCTGTGACCTGCCTGTCAGAGGCCTCCATTGTTGCGGTGTCCTTCCATCACTACTGCCTTTATCATCATCAAGCAACCCTGAAGAGTCACTTGTGTTCCCTGGATTCAGGCTCATACTCTTCCTTGTCCTCTGCTTTCCTTGACTCACACAGCTCCATCTGCCTATTTGGACCCTATTCATCCTTTATCCTGGTCCTAGTGATACCACCCCTAGGCTGCCCTCCAAGATCACTGTCCCTGCTGTGGGCTTTCACTTGCACAGGTGTTCGTGTGCTGTAGTGAAATGTGTAAGCCTGTGATATGGAGGCCAAAATTGAGTGCTGGTGGGCTGGGGATCTAGCTCAGTGGCTCTGTGCCTGCCTGGTAAGTGCAAGGCCCTGAGTTCCATCATGGTACTGAAACATAAAAGTTGAGTGCTGGTTATTTGCCATCATGTAGTGTCCATCTGAGATGGCAGGAGGACAATCTATCTAATGTGAGGCAGGCAGCAGAACCACTGAGCTAAATCCCCTACAATCTATCTAATGTGATTGCTTACACAATGGAAAACATGCCAGGCTAGAGTATCACTGGAGCCATCAAGGACTCCTCCGAAGACTGGAGCTGGACAATTGCCCAGAGAGGGAGAGAGGCAGGGCTTATGATGCTCTAGACAGTGATGGCAACCCTTTTAGAGACTGAGTGCCCAAACCCACTTACCATATGTATCGCAAAGTGCCAACACTGCATTAAACCTAAATACTGAGATTTTACTTTAGAAAAAAACAACTGTTATTTGGTGATTAGCTGCCGGGGCAACTTGGCTTGGGTGCTACAGAGAGGGCTCTGCATGCCTGCTTCAGCATGGGTACCATAGGGTTGCCACTACTGCTCTAGTAGGACTTCTGCTTTTCCTGAAATGTGACAGACAGCAGTCCTACAGAGTGCAGTGTGTAGAAAGTCAAGTGCACACTTCCCACAGGAAGCCCTGACTCACCATGAAATATAGTACAATTGGCTCAGTCCTCCTTCAGAGCTGCACCTATGAGCACAAGAAAGCCGTCATGTAAGCAGTCTCAACATTTAGGTATTTACCATGAAGGTGATTCTGGCCTTGGATTTGGGAAGTCACCAGAATTCTCCAACTTTCTGCCTGCTTCAGATGCATTCTATGTCATTCTGCTCCACTCCACATGAAACCTCCAGAATCTAGGAAGTATTAGTGGATGGCTGAGTGCTGTCCAGATCTGTTTACTGCTGTGAGCTGCACCATGCCTGCCTTCACCTTGAGTTAGTGATCTCACCAAAGATCAGCACCCGCTTCCCACTCCGGCTGACATGTCTGGGGCGGCCTGTGTGAGCAGGAGACAGAGCCCATTTCTACTCCTGGGTCCCAAGACACCCCCCCCAGGCTAAGCACTGCCTCTCCTGGCCAGTGGAAAGAGGCATGGGGTGGTAGTTGAGCCGTAGAGTCAAACTGCCCCTGTTTGAGTCCCAGTTCTGCCACTATGGCCCATGAGGTCTTGGACAAGCAGCTACATGTCTTCACACTTATGGAAGGAAGTGAATGTCAAAAAGGGAATGGTGAGGCAGTCAGAGACGGGCGAGAGGACTGTACACCCAGGGAGGAAGTGGCTGCAGAAGTCGCAGTCACAAACCAAGATGCCCCAGCAGGTGGAGTAAGGGCATGGTCCTGCTCCTCTTCTTTCACCCACTGGACCTACCCAGGCAGCAGAGGACAAGGAGCCTGGGGAAAGGGAAATGTCTGTGGAGAGCCGGCAAGGCAGGCAGGTGGCCACCATCTAGGTCTATGGTGAGCCATCATGGTAAGCCTTGACATAGGCCTAGCCATGGTTGAACTTTGAGTCACCCCGCCGGCACGGATGTGCTGTAGCCCATGACAACGGGCTGGTTCAACTGGTGGTCTGACCTGTTGCCTAGCAAATGTAGCCCATAATACTTGTAGAACCTTGTGACCTTTCCAGTCTGCTACACCCTGTTTGTACTTTACCTTGTGACCTTTCCAGTCTGCTACATCCTGTGACCTTTCCAGTCTGCTACGCCCTGTTTGTACTTTCAGTTTCGGTTTTACCCTATATATACCCTACCCTGAAAAATAAACGGGGCCTTGCTGCGGTAGAGCATGAGCCTAGAACTAAGTTCGTGAAACTGCTCTCCTGTTGTTCTTCCCTCGGGTTTGGGACCTGCTGGCAGGATTCTGACGTTGCGGCTCGCGACATAGGGCAAGATGAGCCACTGAGATGATCTGAGTGTGAGCAAAAGGAAAAGAACTGCTTCCTGGAAGTGAGCCTTGTACTGCCTCACAAGAAACCAGCAGAGAGAAGGATTAGTCCACCCCACCCCTCCTCTAATGCGAGAGGAAGACACCAAGGCCATGGATGGATGGAGGGACTCTGTCCTGTGACAAGGCCATGGGCAGTGGAGAAGAGACATGGTGCGGTCTTGTGGGCATCTTATTCTGTTAGTTCTCTGAAAACTCTTCCTAGATGTGGGTATTCCTTCTCCCAGAATCCGTACTTCCCACTACAGAAGCCAGAGACTTGGTTTGGAGGCAAGAACAAGGTGCAGGAAGGTGACCCACATGCTACCAGGCAGAAGATGCTGGTGGGCACTGGATCGCAGGTCTTGTCTCTCCCCCAGAACACACTCACAGCCAGCTTCATGCTCTGCTCTTGTATTTGGCTACAACGTTTCTAGGCCTGGTTCCCTGTCTTGCAGATGCTGGGAATGCCTCCATTTCCTCTTCCCCTTTAACTGGCCATAGTTGATTTTTATTGCTTGTTCACAGGACTTTGGACTGACCACTTGGTCAAGGAAGGCAGTATGAAATCACAAATACAAATTCCCCTTTTAGGAAGATTATTAGCTTTTCCCAAAAATAGGTTATGAAAATTTTCAAACTTGAAACACAAAAATGTAGAGAGCCACTTTAAGCCCTGCAGTGAACACATTACTGCTCTTGCTTGTCACACATCACGTCTGTCAATCCTTCCATCACTTCTTCAGCCCATCTTGTTTTTAAAAAGAGCTTTTGACAAACGATGTTAAGCTAAGATTGAAATTTCCAAACCAAACTAAACTTTCTAGATGGCTTCTAACCTTCTAAAGAGCTAAGTGCTAAAATAGACAAAAGTATACATATTACAGAGTACAGCTTCAGATTTCCTGGGCTTTTCCCAAGCAGCCTGTGGCCTGGAGGGTATGGGGCGGAATCTTCTGAACGCTTCTTGAAGGGTCCCCTTGGAAATCTCAGTGCCAACCATTCCTGGTAAGAGGCAGAGAGTATCTAGTTAAAAGCACAGGTTGGGATTCTCTTGCCTAACTATTAAGCCCAGATTTGGCCTCACTAGCTGCATGTGGAAAGGTGGAGAGGCAATAATGCAACCTATTCCATAGGGTGGCCATGCACGTTAAATAGATGAATTGCAATAATACATCAGAACAGTGCCTGGCGTATGGAAGAGTCCTTGTAAGGGCTCCTGGGGAGATGCATGGATCTATCTGTCAATAACAGTGGAATGGCAGCACTCTCACCAGTTTTCCTCTATTAGGGTTGCTTATTTTCTAGGTTTCTAAAAGCTTCATTAAAAATCCTGGTGTTTAAGATAACCTCATCCTACCTGAATTCATCAAGTGCATCTTCTGTTTAATTAAAACATAAGTACAATGTGAAGTTGTATTTTGTTGTTGTTTTGTTTTATCCTGCTACTTTTTGACACTTTGTAGGGAGATGAGGCTGCAGAGACAGGCTGAGGCTAGACCATTGAGGATTTTGGAGGATATTGTAAGGGGCCTCTAGAGAGGAAAGAGAGTCACTCATTTCCTCAGGGTATTAACGTTTTATACACACACTTACAAATCACATATATAGCTTAACACAGTGACACTTTCTTCCTGCCTTGTACAAAACCCACTGTGACTACTACCAATGAGTACACTGTCCTCAGTAGTGACACAGGGGGTTCCTGCTCTTTTCACTTCTGCACTCCCACCTCTGCATTGCCCATCCAGTACACCTGCTTTGGGCAGAGCTAGAGGCTGCCTGGATTGTCACTGGTACCCCATTATTGGCTGTGAGACTGCTCCAGAGTTCCCCAAGGCCCTTGAATGTCCTTGAAAAGACAGAGTTTTGGTTGTGCACCCAGCTCCAAGGTGGTCCTGGTCAGAGATCTAGGAAATGGTCTGTCTCCTGCTGATCCGGGGACTGTACAGCTGAGGCCCCTGGTTGCAGTAACTGGTGAATCTGGACCATCCAGAATGTTCTTGTTCACGGCACTTTTCCCCCACCTTAGTTCACCTTAGTGTCACTTATTTGTGTTTATTATGTGTCCAATGCCAGGAAGAACTTGTTGCAACTTACGTGTACATTGCTGGATTCCACCTCCAGAACTGGAGCTTTTTAGCGAGTTCTCAGCATTGCGGAGGCTGCAGTCCCAGACCACACTTTTAGAACTGGCCCTCTATAAAGTGCTTCAGGAAAGGACCACGCCTACTTTTGTTTCCCTCATCCTGAGCTCAGTGTCTGGCACGTCTTGAATAAACTACCTGGATGTAAAAGCTACCGGAAGCGCGCAATAAGGAATGATGAGGAAAGAAACTTCCAGGTCACGGATTCCTCATCCTGGGCCAACAGCCAAGAGCTGCGGCAGCCCCCAAACTCCAGTCCTTCTCCCGCCCTGCAAGCGACCCCGCCTCCTCGGCCTTTGTGACGTCACAGCGGCCAGGAGAATGGTTGCCTTGGCGATGTAAACTCAGGCCCCAGAAGTGCAGATTGGAGAACAGTGGCACTAAGGATTCGGAGCTAACCAGGGTGCGCGAGGCCGGTGCGTGGCCAGTTCGTGAGCGCTGGGCTGGATTTGGGGGGTGCATGGGCCCGGCGGGCAAAGATGCAAGACTGGGGTGACCCGGGGTGCGTAGGGGCAGGGGCGGAGCCTTCTTCTGAAGGCTCCTAGCTAGCCCCTCTTCGAAAGCTCCACGCCTTTCCTTTATTTTTCCTTTGTCACTACTCGAGCTTTGTCTGTCCTCTGGTCCTCAGTACCGCTGCATTCTTGTTGTGTAGCCAGAGGGCATGGCCTGGCGGAGCTAGGGTTTTAGGAGGTGAAGCCTTGCTAACCCGAAGTTCTCTGGGCTGTTTGGGATTCCTCTCACCAGGGGACTGTGGCAGGAATGTAGCAGAAATGTTGCAAGCCTTAGAGTCAAGGAAACTCTGGACTGGAATGTGGGAGCCAGTCCTTCCTGGCTGGGTGACTTTGGACACCTCAGTGAGTCTCTGCTTCCTCCTCCAAAAAGAAAAGAAAAGGAAAGAAAGAAAGAAAGGAAGGAAGGAAGGAAGGAAGGAAGGAAGGAAGGAAGGAAAAAAAAATCAGTAGAGTGCCAAGGACAAGTAAGGAGTTTTGATGAGAAGAGCCTAACCTTTGCCCTAATGCAGCAATAGACAATAAACAGATTTTGTAAAAAGTGAAAATTGTGTAGGTAATTGGAGAGAAGAAAATCAAATGAGGTTACCTGGGGGTGGGGGAAGGGCTATCTCTTTGGATAGGGAGGAGAGGGAAGGTCTTTTTGAAGGGTGATATTGGTCTTTGAGAGAAGCCAC
Source organism: Fukomys damarensis (assembly GCF_012274545.1). Taxonomy (NCBI): domain Eukaryota; kingdom Metazoa; phylum Chordata; class Mammalia; order Rodentia; family Bathyergidae; genus Fukomys; species Fukomys damarensis. The sequence goes on along the minus strand of NW_022900940.1, from coordinate 296,079 downwards.
TTAGTCCCAGCTAGGTGCAGGAGAACATTTTTTTGTGGAGGCTGCAAGTGCAAAGGCCCTGAGGCAGACCAAAGTTGATGCATTTGTTCTAAGAACAGAAAGCTTAGGGAAGCTGGAGCCATGACTATGAGGGTCAGTGGAGCCAGTGAAGTGGGGAGGAAGGGGCCTTCAGCTGTAGCCATATGGTAATCCCTCAGCAAATGTCAGTGGTTTTCAGCTGCCCAGAGGTGAAGTGGGCTGTGGGCCATGGGGAACTGCAGCCACACACACACACACACACACACACACACACACACACACACACACACACACTGTGTTACTCTCCAGGCGAGGCTCTCCTTCAGCAGTTGTCAAGCTTTGAGTTGACCCGTTGGTCCCCAGCCATGATGTCCAAGATATCATCCACTCGGGACTCCAACAATGTAACCTATGACAGTGAGTACTAAGACGGGATCAAAACTAACCTCACAGCCTGGGACAATCAGGTCTGGAATTTATTCTAGAATTAAAGCAGCTCTACATCTGACCAGAACACAGAAATCACAGATTTGCTATGTTTCCTTACTATGAAAAACATGTACTGTTTTTTACAGCTATTTTGATAAATGACCACCCATAGGTTGAGTGAATTCAACGGCAGACATTATTGTATCTTGGTCCTGGAGGCTAAAAATCTGAGATCAAGGTGTCAGCAGGGCTGACTGCTTCTGAAGGTGTGAGAGAGTCTGTGCCAGGCCTCTCTCCTGGCTTCTGCTGGTGCCTGCAGTCTTTGGCTTTCCTTGGCTTTTGAGGCACCACCTTGATCTCTGCATTCATGTTCACATGGCACTCTGGCCTTCAGGGTGTCTGTTCAAGTCTTCCTTTATAAGGGTGGTTGTCATACTGGAGTAGGGATCTGTCCTACTCTAGACCCCCACTAAGCTAATTACATAAGCAATGACCTTATTTCCAAATAAGGCCATGTTCTGAGGTACTGGGGGTTAGAACTTCAATATACCAATTGGGGAGGGGGTGGCACAATTCAGCTCTTAACAGGTCACAAGGAAGGTGCCCCTACAGAAGTGAGCTTCTTTTAGCTTTATGCTCACCATGGGTACGAGGCAGAGCCTTAATGAGGTGGCTAACCAGTGCCAGGCCCTGGGTGAATGTCCCTTCTCTAATGGAACAACATATGTGCTCCAGATACTCACATCGTGTGGCACAAGAGAGGCTATGAGGACTCAGTGAACAATGCCATCTATAGGTTTTTGATTCTCCTCAGATTTTAAATTTAAATTTAATTTTTCTGGCTAAAGAAAATATTCCGGGCTTCAAAATTCAAAGTCTATTCAAAGTCCCCCATCCCAGCCTTCTGGAAAGCTTATCCCTACCCTGTCCCTGGACAGCTCAGAGGTGTTCCTTCCAAGCATGCTCTGTGCACTTTCAAGATACATGTGGATGGAGTGTGTCCTTTCCCCACACAAATGACCACACAATGAAAATACTTTCTGCATCTTGCTTTTTTCCATGAGCCCCTGCATCATGGAGACAGGACACTTCTGATGCTCCGGTCTCACTCTGTATCTCCCTCTGCCCAGGAAGTGTTTATCGTTTTTGGTGAACATCTCATGCGCAGATCAACCCTTTCCTGTTCTAAATTATTCTGTCAGCAGATGGGATTCAAGAAGGTGTCCCCCAAAGAGGAAATGGGGACTTCACCTCGCCCTGTGGAGTTGGTTTGTCAACTTTCATCACAGAAAAGCACCCATGTGAGTCAGAGGCAGACACAGGCAAGAGTTAGAAAGTGAGGGAGGATAGAGGAAGGGCTGCAGTTTGAGCAGCTGGAGGGGCTCGCTCTGTTGAAGAGGTTCCGACTAGGCCAATCACAGGAGGAGACCTGCCTTTTGGCCAGGGCCTGACTGATCATTTGCTCAGTTCTGGTTTTGTAGCTCTGGAGGAATCCTTATGGCTTAAAGCACAATTTGGCTCCTGCTAGAAGGTTGTTCATCCTTGGAGGCCTGCTCAGTTCCTGTTATGGGGTAATTGCCTCCCACTTGGGGAAGTGACATCATCCTGAGGTCTGCGAGGCTCTGGTTTTCCTGAAATCCAGTGCGATTGATTGTAATTTTAGGACAGTGACTGGATATTTTCAGGCATTGCTCCAGAGGTCTGGGACTGGATGTTGTCAGTTGTAAACCTGACAATCAGATGTCTCTGTGAATCCTGAAAATTACCCTAGTTACTCATATGTTGGTTTTCTCTATCTTGAAGGGTGATGGGATAGGCTAGGTACACTTAAAGCTAATAAACCATTTAATACAGACACTTCTCAAGGCATTAACATGCCTCTGCACAGAGCCAAGCAGGAATCTGACCCAAAGCTTGAAGATGACAAGAAAGACAAAAATTTGGAGGCACAAATGCCAAGCTTCATCCTGCTTTTAGTCCAGCCTCTCCTTGTTACCCAATCTTTGTTCATTCTTTAATCTTGAGCGAATTAAGATGTCACCCAATCTGACTTTGCAAGTTTTCCAGCTAGATGGTAAACTAATATATGAGAACGGTACAAGCTGAGTCTTGAATTCCTTAAATGCCTGGTCACAAGCCTAGGGAGTAAGGGTATGGCAGAGGGCGACAGTCGTGGGTGACTTTGACCATGCCTTAGAACTCTAGTTTCCTTGTCTCTTTTTTTAACCTCTTTATTTTTTTCTACCTCATTTCTAAAAACAGACTTTTATTTTAAAGACTTTATTTTATTTTACAACACCAGGAATTGAGGCTAGGGAGCACTGAGCTATATCTCTACCTTATGTTTATTTTGGGACAGGGTTTTCACGTTACCCAGGTTGACCTGTACTTTGGGCCCTTCTGCCTCAGTCTCCTGACTAGTTGAAATTCCAGGTGTGCACCACCTCATTTGGCTTTTCAATTTTAAAAACTATGTGTTGCTAAAGTACTTTAAGAATATATAGGATTTTTAAAAAATACATTTAATTTTTGGATGCAGCATGCCTTTTCTAAGTAAGACACAAAACTCCAAAAACAGTTCATTAAGCAAAAATGATAATTTCCTGCAAGGAAAACATAGATAAAGCCAAAATGTAATTGATAGATGTCCTGAAGGAAAAATATGTTTAGCATCTCTGACAGGTGAGCCGGTGTCCTTTAACAGATGAGAGGTCTCAGGCATCATTTAAAGTCTACATCCTTCCAACAGAAACATGAGCAAAAGATAGTAACGCAAAGAGGCAAACAAATGGGCAATTAACATCTGAGGCCATGTGTGGTGGTACACAGCTAACGTCAGCACTGTGGGATTTGAGGCAGGAAGACTAGGCGTGGGTGGGCGATTTAACATGCAGAGACCCTTTCTCAGAATAACAATTTTTGCAAAGAGCTGGGGTTAGAGCTTAGAGCGGAAACCCTGGGTTGAATCTCCATTACTTGGGGGATAAATATCTGAAAGGCGCAGTGACTTTGCTAGGAAATGAAATGAAAATCAAGGTGTCATGCATCACCGATTTGAGTGACAGGAGTTGGGGGTGGGTGCAAGAAGCCGAATGGCTCACCTTGGTGATCCAGCGTGGTCTTTGCAAAAGTTGTTTGGAAATTGCAAACGCCTGGGAAAGAACCTCAGAGTCCATCAAGGGACTCACCGGATTAAGTATAGATGACATCCAAGTGTGAGCAGGTGGGCTTTAAACTTTTTAAAATTATGGTAAAAATCCACATAACATAAAACAGACCATCTCACCTGGTTTAGTGTTTCAAAGTTCAGTGGCCTTAAGCATATCCATATTGTTCAGCCGTCACCATCCTGCATCTCTAGAATGTTTTTATCTCACAACTGAAACTCTTTCCTCATGAAGCATTTACCCACCTACCCACCCCCATTCCCCACCAGCCCTGGTGTCTATGTGAAATAACAACTCTACTCTGAAGGAACAGTGATGGCTTAGTTTGAGTCCAAGATGAGTGACTGTGTCCTGGGAGCATGGATTCAAGTTACCTCGAAGGACACAATCTGTGGTAAAAAAAGTTAGGTGAATTTTTATAGCCAAAGAACAAAGAAAGTCATAAATCACTACAGTCAACAAACACGTAAATAGCACCAGGCATGCAGGCTACGAGGAAATCGTTTACTGTAGGTTTCATGTTATGGCATTTTTAGCTTTACGGCTGGTGGAGGCTAGAATAGGCTAAGCTTCATAGTCGTAAGAATGTTGCAAAAATCTAAAATTAGCCAGGTGTGGTGGTGAACTTAAAATCACAGCGTTTTGGGAGGCTGAGGCAGGAGGGTGGCAAGCTTGAGCCCAACTCAGGCAACTTAGTGACTTAGTAAGTCCTCGCCTCAAAATTAAAAAAAAAAAAGAGGCCTAGGATGTAGCTTAGTACAAAGGCCTTAGGTCTGCTCTCTGGTAGCACTTAATAAATAATAAATAAGAGGGCTGAGACAGGCCAAGAGAATTTTGGCTCCTGACCTGTGATATTCCATCTCTCCATAATCACTGTGTCACACCCAGCCAAGTGCAAGAAGCTTGCAGGGTCTCTCATACAGAGGCAGCTTTTCAGAGAACTTCAGCTCCACACTGGCACCACCAGCTACTTCCTGTCCTGAGGAAGGCTACTACTCTAGGAAGCTCATAGGTTTGGATTCATCCCTTGTTTGTCCTCTGACGACTGGCTTGTTTTACTCGTTACAGCTTGTTAGCAGAGGTATTTCGTAGTGAAAAAGCAACACTGAAGTGTGTGCATGCACGCAGTACTTCTAATGAGAGAGCGAGATCTTTGTTAGGTTAGTGGGCTTCCAGTGAGGAGTTTTCATCTTACCATCACATTGCATCAACAATATTCATTGGATCAATGCGTCAAGCCTGAGCTGTCCAAATTTTTTTTGCTGTACATGTCTGTATCTTATCTTTTGTGGTACTGGGGAATGAACCCAAGATCTTTGCACTAAGCCATGTATCCAGTACTTTTTAAATGTTTAATACTAAGACAGGGTCTTGCTAAGTCACTAAGTTCCCGAGGTTGAGCTTGAACTTACATCCCTCCTGCATCAGCCTCCCAGAGTGTTGGGACCACAGGTGTGCATCACCACTCCTAGCTATATTTCTTTTCTTTTCTTTTCTTTTTTAAACTAAGAACCAAGTCTTTAAGTAGGGTTTGACTTGTGTTTTTGGTTTTAGTCTACTTATATGACTTCATTTGTTTTGGATATTTGATACCTTCTGATTTTTATGACAGGGTTAATTAAGATTTACCACCAAGAAATCTAACCACATGCCCACTAGGAAGGAATATTAGGAAACAGGAATTATTCAGGAGTCTGAACTCCAGAGTTCCCCACAGGCCTCCCCACTCCCTGCTGCCTCCTTTCCTCCCATTTGACACTGTATATTCTGCAGGGTGTTGATGGCATTTGAGTTTCAGCTCTAGGCCCGACCTTCTTGCTCCCCTGCCTCAGTCTCCCTCCATCTTCCTACTTATTCACCTTTCACCCTTCTGTTCAGGGTTGGGTCTTTGTATCCCATCCCCTACCTCCCTGACCGGGTCCTGCCTTCACTGTCATGCCCTCGTCAAAATCTGGGATCCCTCGGGAACCACACTCTTTCCGCAGCCTGTTCCCAGGACCTACCCACCACAGCACATTTTGGCTCCTTCATCCCCAGTCCTGGGGCAGGGATCTGGATCTCTAAGCTCCAGGTGATACCTGGGCTGGAGTGCATTACTATTGGGCCACCTGCCTCCTTCCCTGTGGGTATCCATCAACAAGAACAAGGCAGGGGCCCTAGCAGGACATGTCACCTAAAGAAAGGCTGTGCTGGGGATCTTGCCCAAGCTGAGAGACTTGCCAGCCTCTGGGAAGGAGGTCCTGGCTTCCTAGAACCACCTCTGGCTTCCTAGACCTGCAAAAAAGGCTGGGGCTGGCAGGGCCATTCTTTCTGGTGGAATGGGATGGGTGCTTTCTGAGAAGAACTCTGGTTTTGAAATCCTCTGTTCAAAGGCTTGAGGGGAGCCTAGGAAGGCAGCAGCACCAGCCAGATCAAAGTCTGAAGTCTGGGGTCTTTAATCTGCTTGAGCCCCTGTGTGCACATCTCTAAAATGTCTTGCACCGACCTTAAGGAATGAAGTAGAGGGTATGAAAGGGGGCCACAAAATATCCACTGTGTGGGCTGCAGACGTAGCTCAGTGGTTCCGCCGCCTGCTTTGCAAATTGCAAGGTCCCAAATTCAATCCCCGGTACCAATGAATAAATAAATAAATAACTCCACTGTGTGCCTAGCGTGTGAGTGGAACATTGGATGGCCTTTCTCTTGCACAACTCTCACAATTTCCCAGCAAAGTCAGTCTGGTCATCTCAGATGTAGAAACCAAGGCTCTAAGAAGCCAGGTGACTTGCCATCTATCTGCTCAGCAAGGGGTAAGGAACTGATGCTGGCACCCAAGGCTCCCCCATTGCCTGGCACTATGTTCATAGCTCTGTTTCAGACATGTCACTGCCATAGCTCTCATTTTTGTGTCTCCCCAGGGAAGAGTCTGGAATCCAGGAACAGTTCTTCTTCAGTCCTTGAAAAATTGGAGAAAAGTGCAAAAACAGGCAAAGGTAACATTTAAGCAGGGTGGCTAAAGTCTGAGTTGGTTGGAGGTAATCCTTTCCCTTGGCTGCAGATGCCCTCAAACTTAGTCTCTAGTGCTAAGGGAAGAGGGAGATGCTTCTGTTTCTGTCGAGAATGGAGCTGCCAAATATAAGCAAAGTAGGATTTATTTTTTTCCTCCAGTAAAGGTAAATAAGGTAGTCCCAAGCTTCACAGTGTTCCACAAATGGCACTTCCAAGTCTTTCTGCTTCACTGGAAAGGGCTTAGGACTTTCAACTACAAGATAGCCTCATGGTGGCAAAGTGATTGCAGCCACCTAATCATATTTGATTCCAGGAAGGGAAAAAGGGAAGGACAGAACTACTCAGCTGCCAGCTCATCTCTCCCAGGGAAAGGATTCTTTCTGGAAGGCCCACACAGCAATGTCTGCCCACAGTCCACTGCCCAAAATTTGTCATGTGACCATCAGCATCTACAAAGAGACCTATTAAAGTCAGGCACATTGTTATAATCTATTTAGAGGGAGCAGGAAAGGCAGCCAGCTTCGACTGACTCATTCCCGTATCCTCTGCACAGGGAACCTACTTCTTGCCATTTGTCTGTGCCTCGGCTCGCCTGGACTTCCTCCTGGTCCTGCTCTGTCCCTGGGCTCACAGGCTGGTCTGATCTTTCCACTGACGTCTATGATGGGAGCATCTTCTGGAGTCTCCCACCACACACCCCACCTTGTTTCTTCTTCCTTCTTTCAATTATGAAAATTCAAACCTGCCCAGAAGTGAAACCACAAGAGACAGGACCATCCTCAGATTGTTACTTTGGCATGACTTTACTGCCTCTGCTTAATCTATCCTTTTCTTCTTTTTCCTTTTTGTCTTTGCTAGGACTCTTTAAAATAAAATCCATTTTACTTCAAATGTAATTTCATTTCCTTCATAAACACTACAGTGTGTACTTGTCACCGGTAGGGATGTTTCCTTACAAGCCCATGGTCCCATCATAAGTTGACAAAGTCAGGAATATCTTCCTGCAGAAAGTTTGTGCTAATCAGGATTCTGCTGAGAACCAAATCACTTCAGCCTCTTTTCATTTCACAAAGCCCCGCCCCCCATCCTTTAATTCTCTGTGTCTTGGACTTGTTGAGCCATGGTGTCAGTTCTCCCGTGGGATGTACCCATTCTGTCTTTGTCTGTGTGCTTTCTGGTGCTGACATGGTCTCCCAAAGCTGCCTAACAACCTCTGCTACCTCAGCAGCAGCCCTCTTGTTTTCCAGAGCTGTCTACAGTTTTAGATATATTTATAATGATATTGGGAGTAGGGAGTAGGGCCTCTGCTGACCTCTCTGCTTCCCTTGGCCATCTGTACTAGACTCTCTCTTTCTCTCTCTCTCCCTCTGTCTCTCTTCTCCTTTCCTTCCTCCACCCATTCTTCTTTCTCTCTGAATCGAACTCAGTGTGGGGGAAAAAATCACGGAGATTACCAGCAACACAGACCTGCACAAGGACAGCTGTCCAGCCAGTCTTACCCCCGGAGGCCCACACAGGCTCCTAGAAAGACAAACACATGATCACCTGGGGACCCACGGCTCAGAGTCAGCAGACCTGAGCACCTGCCTTCACCACTTAGAAACAGTGTGCTCTGACTTCCCTCCTCTATGTCAGATGGTTTCCCAAGGATTTAAAGGAAAAGACAGAGGGCAGATGCTTGAGGCACAAAGGCCATGTTCATGAGCTCTCTTTCAGATGTATGGAACAGCAGCCCGGCTCACACTGGGTTAAACCACAAAGGTAAATTTATGGAGCTGGAGGATCCAGGAGTGGACTTCAGGCAGAGCTGGATCCAAGAGAACATTTGCCATTCATTCTGTGTATCACATGCTGGACTGGGAGGCTTCAGGGACCCCAGAGGCACAGACCACACTGCCTGGAAGAACTGGCTGCACCTTTCTCCAACAAAATGTTTCCCTCCCAGGGCATGTGAGCAGTCCAGATAGTTCAGCTAATCCTTTCCATGTGTCTGGAGATGTGGATATCTTCTTGTTCAGAGATCAGGAGCGGAATAAGGCTATCTCAGTGAGTATCCAGGACAGGGACCAGCTCCTCCACGAAGCTTCTCTTTCCTTCATGGTTCTTTCTGTCATAGAAACAGTGCCACACTTCCCTTCTCAGCAAAGCACTTTCCGTGGGTTACTATCACTCTAGAATAATCAGTGGCTCACCTCTTCCTTCAAAATTACCTAGAAACACTGCATGGGCTCTCAGACTTCTGACTTGTCCCTATCTATCTTACCTGTTTCCATCCCTGTTGTTCTTGGGCCTTGGTCGTAAAGGGTTCCTTGGGCTGTAGTAGTCACGACCTTGGCTACCTTCTCTTTCACTGTCCCCTGTGTGAAATGCCATTCCCTTCTCCCACTCTCCTTGTCCTTCCAAGGTCCTCTTAGACCTCATGGGCCCTCTTGTCTGATTGCTGTAGCCTTAAGTGGCCACTCTCTCCTTGGAATCTCGGAGGCCTGGTATGCACATGGGTACACATACACATGCCCCTCCGCAGTGCCTCAGCATCCTGGGGGCAGGCCCAACACCCTGCCCAAGTCTTGTCTGCACACTGGTACACTCCCTGCATTCCCCTATGAGAGCTGTGCCCAGAGGTTAGGGCAGTCCACTTGCTCCCACAGCCCCCAGCACAGCCAGCGCAAGCCTCTGCCTGCCCACCCAAGCAGACATCCTGGCCTTTTCCTGGGCTGCTTGCCCTGGTTCAGGGATTCTGTAAGGCATCGGTTCCCAGGGCAGCTAGACCTTCATCCCAGCACCAGCTGGGCACTGGTGGGAAGACACAGCCCTGCCCAGGCCTCTGATCAGACATTCCAGAACAGTGTCCTCAGCCCTTTCAAAATGCTAAGCACCAAGGTACTCAGAGAGGTGCTGCCCCAGGAGGTGCCCCATGCAGCTTCAGAGAATGGTCTGCAGACTACAGCACCTCTCTCTGGCTTAGACCTTGGAGATCTTGTTATTCTCCAATGCAGGACTGGGTTCTTCAATTTTCAAGCCTTGTTTAACCTCTTCCTTCTACTAAATGTCCATCTCCAAATGAACTTGCCGATCCCACTCCACCAGAGCCTTCAGCTTCAAGTTCTCCCACCCTAGTACATTCCCCAACCTCATGCCCTCCTCACCCAGCACAGCCCTTGGCCTCACCCTGCCCCCAAGGAGCTGCTCAATGCCTTATAAAGGACCTGTTGCCACTGGGATTCTGAGGGCGACATTTTCCCAATTCTGTTATTACACACAGACCTGCCAACTGGTGGCCTCAGGTTAGATCCTGCATTTGCTGAAATTCTGCAGGATTCATAGGTGTGGAATTGTTTGTGGTACCTGACGGGTCCCAACAGGAAATAGAGTGACCCTGGAGAGTCCCACTGAAGGGATTGTAGCAAGGGATCAATGCCTAGGGTGGGCAGGGTGAGGACCCTGCAGGGCACATGCAGACCCACAGATCCCAGCCAGCAGTAGAGCGTGGTACTTAGACCAGAGATCCACTGTGCTCAGGTGTCCTTCCGCCATCCTGCGGTCTTCTCCCAAAGGAGGGCTAGGCCATAGTGGCACCCCACAGGGACAAGATTGGAAGTGCAGGGCAGTGGGAAAATCAGTGGAGACAGCAGACTACCAGTGACTTTCCAGTTGGCTAACACTGACAACAGAACCTGAAGATTAACTGAAGACTCCATGGTTCTTTCAGAAACTCAAATCTAAGTGCCTTGAGCATATTTATTGTATCTAGCATATCAAACTGCTGCGTCTTCAGTTCAATGTAAATCGCACTCCAGATACCAAAAAAATTGCAAACCTCAGATAAAACCATCAGTCAGTGGGAGTATGCCCCGGGTTGTCGATCTGGGGTGCACATCTGGCTGTGCATCTATAATTTATCTGGTGACTCTGCCTGCTGCCCTGTTCTCTGGAGCTGATTGGCCTCCCTGTGAGCCTTCCTTCCCACTCTACTCTCAGTCCTAGGCACTGTGATGAGACTCACAGGGGCTAGGCCTTTCCATGGTAACCAGCTCCATGGTGTTGGGTGTGCACGCCTTGTAAGTGTATGAGTGTGTGTAACTTCTCATGTGTCTTTGTGCCCCTTCAGCCCCATATGCAGTCCCAGAGGGGCCGATGTGGACATGCAGCCCAGGCACAGTGGGATGCTGGGTAGGGAGAGGAGCCTGGGCCCCACTTGACCCAGTTCAATGTTCTTAGGAGAGAGAGAGGAAGAAGAAGATGCGGGTGTATGAGAAAATGACATATGCCTCCAAGATGTCCGCCAAGAACAGCAGCCTACGGCAGGAGCTGCAGCTCGAAGAGGAGATGGATGACCAGGCGCTGCTGGCTGAGGTCAAGCAGCTGCGCACCTTTGGTGATAAAGCGGCCTGGAAGCTGATCATGACCAAAGGTGCCACCCTTTGTGGCCTGGGGAGGGGGACCTGGCTCAGTCATCCTCTAAGGGACAGCATCTGGGGGCTCTCGTGCCTGCAGACATTTGCTATATATATAGAAGGGCTTCACACATCTTCGTCTGACTCCTATCTGGTACCTCCCAGGGCTTGATCACTCCAGGTTGCAGCTCTGGGAGGCTGAGGGTCACAGTGGCATGTGCCTGCCGAATGTGGGTAGACACCTGTGATACAGAACAGGCAGTTCAGGCAGTTCCGGGTAGGGGTGTGGCTCAGTGCTTCTGCACTTGCCTGGCAGGTGTGAGGTCCTGGGTTCTATGCCTAGCACCAATGCACACAAGAAAAGCAAAACAAAATCCAAGAAACCCAACAAAACCCAAAACCAAGCCAAAAGAAAGCTTTGGCACTTTAAACGGCTTTACCTTGTTCCTTGCTGACTTCTCATTGATTTTTGCTTCTTTCCAGTGTTGCAATGTTACCGCATGCTTGCGTGTGTGCATGCGCGTGTGTGAGTGTGTGTGTGTGTGTGTGTGTGTGTGTGTTACTGAGGACTGAACCTAAGGTCTTCATACTGAGGTACAACTCTGGACTCTTAAATTCTTGTTGCGAATTTGCTAAGTTGCCCAGTCTGGGCTCTAACCTGTGGTCCTCCTGCCTCATCTTTCCAAAATGCTGGGACTATAGGCCTATATACGACACCTGGCTCAAAACTTTTTAATTATTTGAATTGGTAGAATGCTAATACATACTCAGTACTTAAGATTCCTGACTGTCACATATATGTCAAATAATAACTCATATATATGTTCTGTTTTACTACATTCAATGTATTAATGCAACTAATTCCCACAACCCATGGAAGTTGTTACTATTGACAGCCAGGAGGTGACACTGAGCTGCCAAGGGGCCAAATAACTGGCCATGACCAAGAAACTAATCAATGCCAAAGCTGGATCAGGTTAGAAAAAGGCAGTGTAGGGACATGGTGTGATCCCAGGTGCGTTCACTTGGCTGCAGACCCAGAATAAACAATGTGGAGGAGGACAGGTTTATTTTAACTCACAGTTTCAGAAGTTTCAGCCCATGGGTGGTTGGACACAAGACAAAGGGCTGTGGTGGGAGGGTATGGTAGAATAAAGCTGCTTTGCTATCGACTGTAGGGCAGCAAACACAGGATTTCACGAGGAGATACAGGTTCTCTGAAAGGTGGGAGCAGGTTCGGCGATGACAGACAAAAGCACTCAACACTGAGGTGAAGTTTGCAAATGCTGCTGCAAAATTTATTTTTCAAAGAGCTTCCTTTATACAGATTTCTATTTCCTTATAGCAAGTCAGGGGCAATGAGCTGATCTCTCTAGGCATCTATTTCCGCTTGCTGAGCTGGCGCCTGCCAAATACATCATTATAGAATACATTGTGAAAAGTTAGCAGGAGTTTAAGCTTTCTTTCCATCTTAGCTGATAATATGCCAGTGGCCATTTTCTCCCCAATGAATCATTGTTTCTCAGATGTTTGACAATATATGGTAATTCTGATGAAGTATCAGTAACGTCTGTAACATTACATGCTATTTTCCTTAAAAGAAATATTCCCCTCAAATGCACCTTCTGTTCAGTTATTATTTGACTGAGAAGGCTGTGTCCAAACAGTGACATTCTTATCCTCCATATCTTTGGGTACATCTAATCCTTCTCCTTCTTGAAAACCACTAGGCATTTTCAAAAAACACAAACACACAGAGATCAATAGAAAATAAATCAAAATTGTAACAGAACCCATTGTACCCAAGCTGCAGGCAAAGAAACCAATGATTCCTTCTTTGGCTGACTTTTAATGCGGTGCATGCCAAGGACCTCCAGGAGGCTTGACCCCGAGGGGCCGGGGCCGATACCTCAGATCCGGTTTCTGCCAGGTGGTCGGCATTGTCACGCAGATTCCACTGGAGTGGTCGTGGCACTGCTTATGTCATAATACCCAGAAGGCAGAGTGGGTGGGGGGAGACAGACAGACATGAATCAGAAGCCAGATGTACCTTCTTGGTTATGCCCCCAGTGACCTACTTTTTGCAGCCAGATCCCACCTCCTAACAACACATGGATTAATCCATCAATGAAGTTAGCCCTCCAGGATCTAATCATTTTCCAGAGCCCCACCTTGGAACACATGAGTCTTTGGGGGACATTTTTAATCCAGTCTCTAAGAGGTACTAAATGTGAATAGAAAACATGCCAGGGCTCCACAGTCTCCACCTCTGATGCTAGCAGCTTATTACTTGGGTGGGAATCCCAAACTTGCTTGGAAGTTTTGTGTGCTGAACTTGGCACCAGGAAGCAGCATCACACCTTTGGGCCTCTGCTCTCTGTTCCTCAGGCTGAAGAGGTAGGGAGAGCAAGATGGAGGAAGCTGCCTCGGTGGAGCTGCAAGAGTTCTCTGTGCTGAGCTTGACTGCCAGGGAGGAGCTGGGTTTTCTTGAGGGACAGGAAATTCTCCCAAATCACCCAAGGAGGGCAAACCAGGGCCTCTGGACTCAGAAAAGAGCTCCTGTATCAACCACATCAGGGCTGTTCTCCTGGAAAGAAAAGGGATTCTGAGGTTCAAGAGCCAAGAGCCACACAGTGTCAAGCACAGCTCCTTGGAACTCTGAAGTTAGGGAGCACATAGCACTTCCTCTCTCAAAGTACAACACAGAGGCCCCCATGGCCCTTGGCCCACATTTGGCTCCCCTCTGCTTTGCTAGAAGGTTGTTCAGACCTCTACCTCAATTTTGTCTGCCTGCTTAAAACCCTGTCAAAGTAGAATAAGATGCTGCCAAGGCCGAGCTCTGGAGAGTTCAAGTACTCTGCTTTTCTCTCCTATCTCATCCAGGTTCTGCTACTAGGCCTCTTGTAATTAAGTCCATCTGGGTGAACATTCTAGAGTGGAAATTTCTAGAGTGTCCAGATCCTCATCCCAAGTGAAAGGGGATACTACAGCAAGAGAGTCAGACCAAGATTGCCCACCCAGTCTAACACCAACTATGGAGCCTGTAATACAGTGATCTCTTGGTGTCTGCAGGCACGGGGTCCCATGAAACTCCTGTCCACACTTGGAGACCAAAATCTGTAAACTCTCAAGCCTCTTACATAAAATAGTGCATCACCTATCTCATCTCTTGTACACTTAAAATCATCTTCAGGTTACTGTAATACCTAACAAGATATAATAGTTGTGTGAAAAGTGATACCAGGTTATTTGTAGTGACAAGAGGGAAAAGACTGTGTATGTTTGGAACAGATATAACATTTTTCCAAAAGTTTTTGATCTGTGATTGGTTAAATCTGAGGATTTAGAATCCACAGCTACAGAGGATTGACTATATACTGGGAGATACTTCTGTCCTTTGTTGGTGGCAGAGAGCAACACTATTCCGTGTGATCCTGTAGCCTCCCAGGCTGGCAGCAGAGCCCTGTCCGGGAGCCTGTTGTGGCCCCAGCAGGTTCTCTGAGTGCCTGGTCTTCGCCCAGCCTGGACCTCTCACTCCCAATTGCCTGCCTCCTCTCATTGCAGAAAAGAAATTGGAGCCTGATTCGATAAACAAGTACATTGACCAGAATCGAAAGATGTTTCTCATCCAGGTGAGCTTAGCTGTACCAGAACAAAGGTTTCCAGTTAGAGTGTCTGGCCCTCAGTACTACTCTTCTGCCCCTCAGTATTCCCTGGATATGAAACGCAGTGAGATCCAGCGGCTAGAGATGCTGGCAACCTGGGAGGAGACCAAGCTGGAGCAGGCTGAGAAGTCTCTGGAGAAGGATGCAGCCTTGTTCGATGAGTTCCTCTGGGAGAATGATCGCAGCTCAGTGCAGGCCATGAGACTGTGAGCTTGCAAGGGGCTGGCCAGCCCAGCCACACCATTCCCTGGGACCCTTGAGCATGGACACAACCATTTACTCTGCCCTGGCCCAGACCCAACCCAACCTCAGCTAGAACTCAGGCTGACCCCTAGCCAGACCCTGACCACTGGCTAGTTCCCTGGCTCCCTGCCTCCAACCCAGGAGCCGGAGGCCAGTGGTTGATTGCTGGTATTTACTCATCTGAGTTTGTCCTCCTGGTCCCCACCCATCCCTCAGGGCTGAAAAGGAGACCAAAGCCAAAGTGGAGAAGATCATGGAGATCCAGGACCTCACCACTCAGATTGTGAATATCAAAAGGTGAAAGCAGGCAGCACACTGGCCTTTTAGTGGACTATCTCCATTTTCCTCCATCAATTGACCCATAGTCAAAGGGAGCTTAGGACCATGTAACCCTTACTGCTATATACCTCAGAGACTCAAATCTCTGCTGAAAACTCTGGTCCATTTTAAGATGGGGGAACTGAGGCCAAGAGAAATTCAGTGATTTTTCCCAAGGCCACACCACCACGATGCAGGACCAGTTTGGCTCAGAGGCTCCCTGGGCTGCAGCCTGAGAATAGCAGGCAGAGTCCCCTGGGTGAAGAGGAACTTGCAACCACAATTCTGGGAGCTCTGGTTGCTTCTAGCCCTTTACCCAGCATTCAGGGCATCTGCACTGGCTCTAAAGAACAAGTTGTGCACCCAGGCCTCACAGTAGATGGAGCCTGACCTCAGCCTTTCTTCCCTGGGCCTAGTGAAATCTCCAAACAGGAAGACACTCTACAGCATTACAGAATCTATAAGGATTTCCTGTACAAGCTGTCTCCCAAGGAGTGGCTGGATGAACAGGAGAAGAAGCGCTTGGCTCACAAAAAGGCCAAGGAGGTTGCTGAGACCCTCAAAGAGGGGAGTGTGTCCTCCATACTAGTGGACAAAGGTAGTGGAAAAGAGAATGGGGATCCCTTCGCTGGTAGTGCACCAAGACTTTGTGCACAGCTGGCAGGGGCCATAGGCTGGCCTTTTCTACCTTTCAAGGCCTACACTAGGGCCACTCTGGGCTCTACGTGGGGCAGTGCTCGCCCTTTAACCTCCCATGGGGCCCATCCCAAGCATTTGCATGGGGAGATGGCCAGTTCTCAAACAAACACAGGGACTTTCTTCTCGAGTACCTTCCTCCCTCCGAGGTAGGAACAACAAAATCAGCCCGAGCTCCAGAACCTGAACCTAAATTCCAGCTGATGTCATCTGGGATCCCTTCTTTGCTTCCTTTAGGACCAGGGAACAAGGGCAAGATGGTCTCTCTGTGGGCCAGAGGTACATGGCTGTCCCAGGCTGGAAGGGGCCCTTTAATCCAGACCAGGGCCCATGTAAATCATTACCCTGTTTCCTCCAGAGGCTCGGGGCTTGAAGAAGCCCTGGAAGCTTCTGCAGGCAGTGAGGCTGGGGCAGGTCCCATCCAGCAGCATCAGCCTCCAGCCTACCAGTCAGCCCAGCATGCCTAGCAGGTTGGACTCCAAAGGGTGAGTGGCCTTGAAGAGGCCTGGGATGGGGCTGGGGCATGGGGGAGGGAGCACTTTCTGATGGTCCCCAGGAATAGTACAGCCAACCAACCAGAAAATACTGATACTAAGGTCCTTAGAATCCCAAGAGAAGGCCAGCATGGCATGTAGGGTTACAGGAGAAATGTCAGAGGTCAGAGGTGGAGAGAGGAACATGGGATGTTTATTGTAGTTTCCAAGAAAGAAGTGGGTGAAGTGAGGCAGCAGGCTGAGGACAGGCCAAATTGATTAACATCAGGCATAGTGCTGTCTGTGGCGGTTTGGTCTTAGCCCTGGGGAAGGCACCAGATCAGGGCAGGAGAAGAGTGGCCCTAGCATAAGAACCCTGTGCTGGAGGGCCTGGATACTGGAGAGCTGGTGGATTTGTGATGGAGAAGCACAATCCAGGACAAACCAGAATCATTTACCATCTCTATGAATTATTTAACCTTGGGGAGGGTTCAGGAAGGACCCAGATGTCAGAGCATCAGAAATATGAAAGTAAAATAAAATAAGAGTCATGGCACTACAGGGGTGCTGTGGCAACCTGGGTGGTTTGTTTATTTCTTATGATTTGGCAACAGCCCGTCCTCCCTGGCCTGTGGCTGCCCGAACCCCTTCCTGTGTTTTGTCTCCGCCTGTCTCTGAATGTCACATTGCAGGCGGGTTGGTGGTAACATAGGCTGGGCCAGGCACATGCTGCATGTGGACTGTAGCCCCTGTGACTCATCTGGGGAATAATTATTTCAGTATTTGGGAGGAGAGGTTCTAAGTGATTAGCTGTCCCATGCTGCTTCCTCTGCCTAGGTGGTCCCCCAGCTCTGGAGCTCTATGTTGAGGGAGTTGTTGAGAAGACAGGTCTGGATCACATTGTCCTGGCTTTGAATCCTGGCTGCTCCATCCATTAGCCAGTGACCAGGCCAGTGAGTACGGCTGGGTGAGCTGTGAGCTGCACAAAGCTCATAAACTGGTCTAGACCACTCCAAGCCACCAGGCCAGGGCCCGGACCCAAGCTATATTCCTCTGGAGGGTGAATTCTCAGGGAGGCATCTTCCAGTGGCCTTGAGCTGGTGGCTGACTTTCTGAGCTATACTTCAAAACTCCTGTCTTACAAAATGGGCATCAGTATGTATTCAACAGGAGGCCCAGGCTTTAGCTGTTGCCACTATTTCTGCTCTGGGAAGCCCTCCCTGGTCGCCTCTTGGGGCTCCTGCCAAGCCCTGTACTGATGTCCCTCCACTTCAGGTGGCTTCGGGCCTGTCAGGGAGGCAAGTCTCAGGCTGGGGGCAATGAGAGAGGATTTGCAAATAGGTAGAGGTGGGAATCCTCCCAGAGGGATGTCTAGGGCCTCGTGACCATCCTAAAGCCCACACGACTTTGGCTATGCCTCCTTACCCTAGCCCGGAACAGGCCCACCCCTGTGAGGTGCTGCTGAGGGTCAGCTGGAGCTGGCCTTATGTTCATGGTGACTGTCAGTGGGACTGTCAAGGGCAGGATGGTGCAAGACCAAGGTGGGGCATGAAAGGCCTCAGAGATGGCTCTCAGAAAACAAATAGTCAGGGAGAAAGGCAGCTCTTGCGGACACAAAGGCCTTGAAGTAGGGCCGATACCTAGAGAGAGAAGAAGAGGCTCACAGGGCAGGGACATAGTGACCCCTGGAGTGCGACGAAAAGTGGGAGTGGCTGCTTGGCTGCTGTGTGGCATCTGCAGAGCCATGCAGGTTGCTGCTATGTCTGGGCACTGGTGGGGAGGACAAGGGTTAGGGAGATGGCCCACCCACGTCTTTGGGTCTCTGCCT
Organism: Fukomys damarensis; assembly: GCF_012274545.1. NCBI lineage: Eukaryota > Metazoa > Chordata > Mammalia > Rodentia > Bathyergidae > Fukomys > Fukomys damarensis. The sequence continues at coordinate 277,860 of NW_022900940.1, read as the reverse complement.
GCTGCTCACTTCCGGCCACCCCGGCTGGCCCAGGGAGCCCTGACCCCATCTCTTTGCAGGTCAAGCTCTACCCTCCCATCCCTCCAGTCTCAGGAAGACACTGACAGTGAAGGAGAGGTCAGTGGCCTGGTTCTGCCCACCCTTCCTCCCCTTGCCCCATCATTTCCCCGACCCGGGCCCCTTGCCCACATGGCCTTCTCACAGGACCTGCCACTGTATTTTATGGAGCCCCAGCAGCTCCTGGATGTCTTCACAGAGTTGGAAGAGCAAAACCTGTCACTGATCCAGAACACGCAGGAGATGGAAGAGACCTTGGATGAGCTGAAACTCACCCTGAAAAACACACAGACCCGAATGTAGGTGTGAGGCAGCAGGATGGGTACCCTCCCTGATTGTTGTCCTGGAAACCTGCTGTACTGCTTGCAGGCTTGGCCCTAGGAGAGGGCATGTCCTCTTGGCAGGGATGAGGAGAGAGCAGGGCCCTGGAGCCCACATAGGAATTGGAGAGGAGAGCCATATGGGTTGACTGATCCCTACTCTGGAGCACCTTGTGGCCATAGGGACATATCACAAGGACCTCCCAACCCAGGGCCCTTTTGCTGTGATGCCAGATTCCTCGGGTGCCTCAAGGCCTTGCCCAGTATGTTTGAAGGCACCCTGCCCCCAGACCTTCCCCCAGAACTTGGTAAGGCCCATGTGCTGTGTCCTGAGGGTACTCAGTCAGCTTGGACAAGGCTAGAGGCTGGATGGGGCACTCACAGGTCACTGAGAAGTGTCAGCTGTCTACACCCAACACTGGGACAGGCCATCCTATTCCCTTATGACTATTGGGAGGGTACCCTACTGCTGTGGGGGCTGGCAGGATGATGAGGATAAGAGGAGGCACAGTCGTAGCTGGGGGACATGGCACAGTGAGTCAGTGCAGTCTCACAGGTCGTTCCAGGCTGAGCTGGATGACGGCCTATAGGACACAAACCTGGAACTCTGCCACAGATGGTGAAAAGGGCATTGTACAGGGAGAAGGTCTTCCTGTAGCAAGGGGGTAGGGCTCCGAAAGAGCCCTGGGGGAAACCCTAGCCCCCAGGTCCAGTCAGAAGGCAGCAGGGGAAGGCAGATAGTATCCAGCTCTAAACTGGAGCCCCCAGGAGGCCACCAGCCATCCCAGTCCCCTCCAGAGGCAGCTACTCCATGGGCCTAGGTGGACTGGGCATGGCAGAGGCAAGCTGGGCACTAAACGAGGCTTGTCCAAGCAACTAGCCTTTGCCTCCTCAAATACTGAGCATCTTTTCTGGGTCACATCCGGATCTGACTCCTGCATGGATAAGGCAAGGCACCACTCTCTACCCCAGCCCAGGCTAGCCCCTGCCGCGTGGAGCTGACGTGGGACGTCAGCAGATACATCTAGCAGGCCCATAGTATGATTTGGAGATACTGATATGTGTCAGAAAGAAGATAAAGTAAGTGACACGAGAAAGGGGGCTGCGGTGGAGGGTGGCAGCAGATGAGAAGGGTCAGGAAGTCTTGCAAAAGAGAGTCACGTTGTCTAGGAACATCCTGAGGAATGGGAAAGTAGTCAGCCAGTCCAGGATCTGGGGAAGACAGCTGCAGCCAGAAGGCATAGCAAGTGAAAAAAACCATGCATTGGAAACCAACGGAGGCTTCAGTGTTCCATGGGGGAGTCCTGCTTCTGAGAACCTGGGTCCTTTTGGTCCAGAAGATTGAGAGTTTGCAGCATGATGTCAAACTACCAGCTCTCAGGTAAGGCTGTGTTCCCTCCAAAGCTGGGTGGTGCCAGAGACACGGAAAAAAGTGAGCTCTGTACAGATAGGAAACTTCTTAGGTTCCCAGAGAACCTGTAGAGAAGACAGATCTCTCCCCCAACATGCACACATGCATGCACGCACAGGTACCCATACCTCACAGTAGAAAGCTGGATATCCACAGTGATATCCAGGAGCTGGTTTCAGGCAGCTGTGCCATCCCACAGAGCACCGACATTTGATTTCCAGAGGAGTCACAACCCATGTGCCTCTAACTGCTGTGAACTCAATCACCTCTTCTCAGAAAACCATCCCAATACAGTGTTTGAAAAATACAAAACAAATAAACAGCTTAAATAGGCCTAGATCTATTAAAGAAATTGAAGCAATAATTAATAACATTCCACAAAGGAAATTGCCAGACCCAGATGGGTTTATTACCAAATTATACAAAATGTGTAAGGAATAAATTATGCCAATTTTTCAATTATTCTCTTTTTCACAAGATAGCAGAAGGAACAATTCCTAATTCATTCTGTGAGGCCAGCACCACCCCAATGCCAAAACTAGGCAAAAAGAAAGAAAGAAAAAGTACATAACAATCTCTCACCAACATAGATACAAAAATCCTCAAGCAGTGGAAAAAAGTGTGACTTTGTTAAAATAGTGTATGCACACAGTCACAGAAGTGCTCACTATACAACATTAGTCAAAATAGCGGAACACTGGACACAACCAGCAGCAGGCCAGTGGAAAAACAAAATGTATTCTATCTGTACCACTAGGTTTTGGTTGTTGCTGAAACAAACTGCTACACACTAAGTAACTTGAAACAACATGTATTTATTCTCTATGTCAGAATTCTGAAATAGGTCTCAGTGGGCTAAAATTAAAGTGTTCGCAGGACCGTGTTCTGTCTTGGAGACTCTAGGGGACAGGCTGTTTCTTTCTATTCTTTTTTATTTTATTTTATTTTTTTTTGGTACTGGGGATCGAACTTGGGTCCATGAGCTTGTAAGGCAGGGGGCAGAACCACTGAGCTAAATCTCTGGCCCATTATTGATTTTTTAAAACGCATTCCTTTTTTTGTTTTGTTTCACTGCTGTGCTTGATTACTTTTCTTTGTGGGTGCTGAGGATTGAACTCAGGGCTTCATGTATGCTAAACATACACTCTCACCAAGCGGTGGTTCCAGCCTAAAATGCATTTCTTGCTTTTTCCAGCTTCTGGAGGACACTAGATTCCCTGGCCCATATCGCCTTCCAGCCAGCATCCATCAGATGAACCTTTCTCATGTTACATCATTCTTGTCTCTCTTACCAGCCTCCCCCATCTATTTGTAAGGACCCCTGTGATTACAGTCTTGCACTTCAAGCTTAGCTGATTAGAAACCTCAAGGCCACCTGCAGTCTTGGTTTCTCCTTGCCAAGGGACACATTCACAGGTGCCAAGAATTAGGACATGGACATAAAGGAGGCATTATGCCCTTGGAACACTATTTGGCAGTAAACAAAATAAACTATTGATGCAGATAAGGACATAGACACCATGCTGAGAGAGAGAGAGAGAGAAGCCAAATACCAAAGAATGTCTACTATATTGTTAACTTGAAGTTTTATAGCCACCTGTGTGGGTTATCTATTGTTAGATGGTGAATCAGGCACAGCTTAGCTTTTTTCTCCTTAGGGGCCCCTCACAGACTGCTATCCTGATGGTGTCTTCACCACACTCATCTGAAGCCTCCGTTGAGGAAAGATCTACCTCTAAGCACACTCATGGGGCTGTTAGCAGGATTGTTTTCAGTGGCCATTGGTTGAAGGTCACCCTCAGACATTTACTATGCAGGCTTTGTGACACAAAAGCTTGCTTCTTCAGAGTGCTGGGAAGATGGAGTGGTGATCTGCTGTAAGCTAATTACAGAAATGACATCCTGAAGCTGAGCAATAAGTCTAAGATCTCTCTTTCTCCCTTGACATGACCACCTCTGTATATAACTTCCTCTGATCTTTGCCTATCTTCTCTGTGCAGCTGTCCCCTCTAGCATATCCATTGTGGAATGTCAGGAGCTGCACATGGGCGGACTAACAAGTAGCAGGATTCGTGTGGGGAAATGATAATTTTTGACAAAAATAATAGATTTTTCTTGAGATTGGAAGAACTGAAATGTGGTGTGACTAGGTGATCAAGCTCAGGTGTGTATAACTTGCCCAGAACCTTAACCTATGAGAAGATGTGCCCTAGTCTGCCATTATTTATTACCAGTTTATGTGAACTGCTCATAAATCACCTTTAATCAAGACGGTCCTTTCGGCTGGTTCTCCTTTGTGATCAGCTAGCTCACCATACTGACATCCTTTCTCTGTCATCTCTTTGGCTCTCAATTAATTGGCTTGTGTGGTGACCAGACCATGATTTTACATGGTAACAGACTTGGTTATTCAACTGAGAGTAGAGGCTCTACTTGTGGTTAGCTGACCTTCACAGACAATCCCTTGGGTAATCTCCCAGAAGCTGTCAAATCCTCTTGCTCTGGAGAGCTATCCCTTCTGTCTTCCTGTCCTGACACTGGCTGCCTCCAAGTAACCCTTATGGTAGAGAAGAAATGGCTTTGGGGAAGTCAATGGACTCAACATGGAGCAGGTTATGGTGCACCCCAGGAACTCATTCCCCCCATCTGAGTTCATTCCTCATTGTGAAACAGGGACATTTGGTTAACAGGGTGCTCTATAGAAACAGGAGTAGTTATGGGACTTTTACCTAGAATCTTGAAACTGATGTCTCCCTGCTACCAAATTTGTGTGTGTGTGTGTGTGTGTGTGTGTGTGTGTGTTTGTGTGTGTGTTTAATGTGTATATATAATTTGTATATGTATATCAGCAGTTTACCTGTGTTAGGCTTGAACTTGCAATCCTCCTGCGTTAGCCTCGCAGAGTACTTATGGGCATGTGCTACCATGACCAGCTTTGTTTCTCATCATTATTGTGGGCTGTTCAGGAGCAATTGTCAAGATTTGGAACTGCTTTCTGTTAGAACTACATATCTTTGGCTGGAGGAGCAAAACTTTTCCCTAGCTGGTTTTAGGTATGTTTGATTGTAACCAGGCTCTCACTCATTATTTCTGTTTTTGAGTTATGACCATCTAAAGTTTGTTGGTCTCAAGTCTTTTGGTCATGAAAGAGGCTGATCAGTTGAGGATGAATAGTCCAAGGAACAGGGACATGAGGGCCACTAAAGATCCTAATAGAAGGAGAAACCAAGTGAGGTTGGGGGTAGACTGTAACATAATATCCTGTACTCCTTGTGTTAATGTCCTTTAGATTAGATGCAGCTAATATGCCTGGGCTTAAATTTCTTTAATGTTCTTCTTACTTAGCCCTGAGTTGTTAATCCATGCATAGCATGAGGAATTAGTGGCTACACATAGCTTGCCTTGTTCTGCCAGCAGGTAGTCAAAGGCCAACTGGTTGTCAAGAATGGCATTAACCAAAGAATCTAATAAAGCTTGGGGCCTAGCAAGGGTGTCAGTGGTCTTGTAGGCTAAGATCTCCATAGAGGTCAAGAGATTCTGGAGAGTGGCCTCATGACCAAGCCTTTCCAAGGAAGAGTGAATCGAGTTATAGCCCCAATTCCTGCCATTCTGAGGCCAGTGGCTCTTTGTTGTTGTGAGGGCTGGGTGGCTTTACAATGTATTTTTATGAAGGAAAAGAGTTCCTTGAGTGGACTCCTCTTGGTGCCATTGATTGATGAGGCATTTCTGGGCAACAGGTGGGTTGGATTAGGGTTTGCTGAGTTCTGCTAATGTGTATATGGAAATATCCACATAGGAAGGGGATTTCTGGGGAGTGGAAGGGTAACTACCTTTCTTGGGGAGGGGTTGGTTAAGAAAGTGGTAATTTTTTTCAATCAGAATGTGACTTAGTGATCTATGAACACTTCACTCAGAAGCACCGCTGTTCACAGTCCAGTCTCTTGGGAAAAGGGGTGTGGTCAGTTAGAGGCTAGCGTCTACCATATGATTTGGCTTAAATTTTTCATAAGGTACAAATGCTGTCATTATTTCTTGTCACACCCACGATGGGAACTGGGCATCAGCGCCATGATACAGAGACCAGTCCAAAGGATCTTAGGTGCCCCACAGTGGTCTGCTTGGTGACTGTTCCTGGATCTGAGGGACACTCAGTCTTTCCTCAAGTTTATTGTTAGCTGTAGGATTTTTCTGGATGTCCTTTGTCGGCTTAAGGAAGTTTGCTTCTGTTTTTTCTTTGCCAAAAGTGTTTTTTGAATATGTGTCATGTTTTTTCAGGCTATGCCATTTATATAATTATGTGAATTTTTTTCTTTAGTCATTTAGTGTGGAGACTTACATTAATTGATTTTTGAAAAGCTTCACATTCTCAGGATATATCCTACGTAATTGAGGTGCCTTAATTGTGTATGTTGGTGGAGTGCTTTAGCTGAGTTTTTTGAGGAGTTTGGCATCTGTATTCATCAAAAGTACTGATGTATAGTTTTTTTGTGTGGTCTTTGTCTGATTTTGCTACCTGATTAGCACTATATATTACATTATAAAATGTTTCTTCTTGTACTTAGACAAAATATTTGATTTCTTGAGAAGTTGTAGGGCAATTCAGGTGATTTCTTTTCTCTTGGATGAATTTTTGTAGTTTATGTTTTTTGAGAAACTGATCCGTTTATCTGAGATTTCAAAAACACACAGTTGTATGAGTGTTGCTTTTAGTTTGTGGATTTGATATACCATAAGATAAAAGGATTTTTTTTAATCTTTTTTTTTGTATCGGGGATCCAACTCAGGACCTTGCACTTGCGAGGCAGGCAGCAGAACCACTAAGCCAAATTCCCGGCCCAGGAATTTTTAAATCTTAAGAAAAGATTACCAGATATAGGCCCACTCATTTTGGGGTAGTTGTTATTCTGGGCCTTGATCTTTTTAAATTTTTAAGTATATTCAATCACGCAGGAAGGTAAGAGTCATAGAAGCAAATCCACTGGAGATGGCCTGACCTGATTTTCATATGTTGTAAGGGCTGAGGAAAGCGCCCCCAAATTTACCTGATGGCATACCTTAATTGTTTTATTTGAAGTGAGCTTAAGTTTGACCTGGTTGAAGACATGGGATAGGCTGTACCTAAGCTGAAGTATGCTTAGTTTGGTCTTTCCACAGAGCCATTCTCATTCTGAGGAGGGCTATAAGCAGGAGCTTTAACCAATTTTCTATGTCTCCTAACAAAATTTAGATACTGTCATTTTGCAGGTTTGATTAGTTCTTTCAGCCTTTCCTGATAAGCATTGTATCCCAGAAGTATGGAGTTTCCAGACATTAACCAAACCCTGGGCGACCTTTTTAGCAATTTGAGCTACAAATGCTGGTCCATTATCACTCTGTAGGATCCTAGGGTGTCCATACCCAGAGATAATCTCTTGTAGAGATTTGGGGTTACTTCAGTAGTGGTTTCAGTCTGGCAGAGAATTTCACATATCCTGAGAAAGTGTTTGTAATTACTAGGAGATACCTAAAGTTTCTGGGGGTCCAGGACAGGACAGTTAACTTGCGAATTTTCTGAGTAGGCCCCCTTAATCTGTACGGGTCTTAATATTTGGTCTTGAGAGTAGTCTGTTTTGGAGGTTATTAGTTTGATATAAAGGGAAGCAGCTCTGTGTGGCAAATTGTATGATTTTGGGGAAGTGTAGGGTCCTCAAATTGTATAAGCCAGTTGTATACCATGTTTCCCACTGTGAGCTTCCTTAGGAACCACAATGGCTATTGCTTTAGGAAATAACAGCAATCTATGCTGGTTTTCAGACTATCCAGGGTATTGCTCTTTGTTAATCCCTATTTTATAGCCCTTTACCTTTCTTTTTCAGGACATACTAGTTGATAGCTCAAGGGTGTAGTGGGTGCAGGAAGCAGGATCATTCTCAAAATATCACTTTTTTTGTGTGGCTTCCTTGGTGGCTATATCAGCTTTCTTTTTGTTTTATTTTGTTTGAGTCAGGAACAGGGTCTCACTATGTAGTTTAGACTGGCCTTGAACTTCCTTTTTAGCCTAGGGTGGCCTCAAACTCACAGCAGTCCTCCTGCCTCAGCCTCCAAAGTACTGGGATTACCAGTGTGCACCACTATACCTGGCTTCAGCTTTTTTTTTTCTCTTCATGATTCCCCATCACTGTGCTGATGTCCTCTATAGTGATTTTAGTAGATGCATGGATTCTAACAACTTTAGTTTAAAAGGGTGATATTTGATGCTTTGTTGACTGGTCTTAGCACTCCTCTTTCCCTCAGTCCCCTTGGGCACGTAGTATAGCATAAACATATTTGGAGTCATTGTAATTATTTATTACTTCTATTTTTCCCCAAATAAACAACCACATCAGAGCAATTAGCTCAGCCTTTTGGGCTGAGGTCTCTGTGGAGAGGGCTTTTGCTTCCATTTTTTCCATTGACACAACCACACACAGAGCCTACCTTCACCCTTCCTTTCATTCATTCATTTCAGGTTTTTTTTTTTTTGAAGACATAGTGCATTTCAGGCTGACCTTGAACTCACTATGTAGCCTATGTCTTGGAGATCAGTGAATAGGACACCCCAACAAGGTAAGTAGATTCTTGAATTTCTAGGGCAAGACTGTCCAGCAGAGCTGCTCCTGCGTTTGGGTGACAAGGCCTTTTCCATAATATCTTGAGACTCAGGTGGCCAGAGAATGCAGAAAAGGGCATCTCTTAAATCTAAGACCGTGTATCATATCCTATCTGAAAGTCTGGTAGCCAAAATGGTGTAAGGTTAGGCACTACTGGGTGGATACCTTCTGCAGTCTTGTTTACTGCTCAACGATTCAGCACTATTCTGTTTTTCAGTGTTTTGTTTTGATCTGGCTTGATTTTTCAGTACCAGGAATTGAAACTAGGGGCACTTGGTCACCAAGCTACATCCCCAGGTCTCTTTAATTCTTTAAGATAGGATCTAAGTTACCCAGACTACCCTAAAACTTACAGTTCTTCTGCTTCAGTTTGCTTGGTGTGTGTTTCTCTCCATTCATTTGTTCCTGGGAGGGTAGGAACATTACATTACAGGTAGAGTGACTGGTCCATAGCAGCCCTTTCTTTAGGAGTCCTATTACTATACCAGGGTTAGTATCCTGTGGTACCTCTTATGTAAGAGGATACTGTCTTTGGTTTGAGCAAGGGTGACTGGGCTTAAGCTTGACTCAAGCTTTGCTTGATTTCTTCTGCCTGCCTTTACACTTTATCAAAGCCTCTGGGGTCAAGATTTTAGACTTATTTTCCTTTAGTAGTTAATACTACTAGTAGTTAATTGATGAATTGGCGGACAGGTCCCTATCTCCATGTGGGAGCTATCAAAGTTAGTGTTCTCCCTAACTTATGTAAGAAATCACTCCTTAGGGGGAGGATTGGGCATGCTGATACATAAAGAAAGGAGTTAGGATTCCTGAATTTTGTCTGCATTTTAAACATTTAATTAAAAGCCTCTCATTTGTTTTTCCAAAACCCTCATAATTTAGCACTTGTATTAAGAAAATGTGCCCCTTGAGGTTTTTAGAACTGAGCAGGTAGTCCCCATAGCAACAAAAAGAAGTTAACAGGTTTACCCTGAGTGTCCAGTGTGAGCTGGGGCTCCTCAGAGTTTTTCTGGAAGGGCAGCTGAGAAGCCCCCTATCCCTATTGGTCTTTGCATTGTATGGATTATGTCCTATTCCCCAACCCTCTACAAGCAGAAAGGAAATTTTCCTTTCCATTGTCCTTTTTTCTTACAGAAAGCACATTGATTTGGCCCTAGTCTTTGGTTTACTGAGACCTTTATGTTGGCTGTGGCCCAGGGGTCACTTGTCAGTATTGAGAGTCTGTCAGTAGGTACACATGGGCCAACTGGCTGACAACGAAGGCCAACAGCCTGCTAGTAAGCGGACTTGGATTTTGACCCTTTCTTCCTCTTTTAGATCCTCCTTACATTTTTCTTTCCTGTCTTGATTACTTAACACCCTGCTAGCCAGGTCCACCAGTTGTGAACTAGGGTCATCATGTTCTAGTTCTATCACTTGGAACTTGTGCCTCATGCCTGGCATCTCCGAGAGGTAAAGTAGGACTTCATCATTTCTTTCCCTTCTATAGTATCAGGATCTTCTATAGGAAGTGGGATATGTAGCCTTGTGTTTTCTTTTCATGTTTCCAGGAATAAAGATGGGTTCCTTTGTGAGCTCTGGTCCACTTCCTTGACTTTGTTAGTAGGCATTTATCTTGTAGTTTCAATTCCCTTAAGGGCCATATCCCAGTAGTGCCTAAACCTTACCTGCCTTACTTCAGAATCCAGGACCTAGGCATGATCTCTATATGGGACTGCCTCATCCCTGTGGGTATTGTTTGCTTTTTTTCTTTTCCTATTTTTAAGGAACAAAGTTCTTTTCTGTTTCTAGAAGAGATATTTTTATAAGGGACTGGACATCAATCCAGTTTGATGAGGCTAAGAAAAATCTCTGGCTTTCCCCAATCCCAACTGGGTCTTCCATTTGTAAAGATCTGAAGTGAAGGGGGCATATATGTTTATCATCTTTCCTTTCTACTGAAAATTAGCCTAAGGAGCATCATATGTGAGGATTGGCAAGAGGTACCTTTTCAGGAGCTGGCATGGCTGTCTTTAGGAGGAGCCGTGAGGGGTAGGAGGATGAGATTGGTAGGGTAAAGGAGTATCAGAAATTAGGGCCTCTGGATGATGAGGATATCAGAGACAAAGGAGGGGCTATCAGCCTAGGTAGGGGTAAGATTTTAAGGGACTCCTGGGGGAAGGCATCTAATACTGTAGTATGTACTTCTATTCTTTGGGTATTATCTTTGTTGGAATCAGTTTACCTTTTTTTGTATTCCCTTATTTCGGTAGATATAAAAAAAACTACATGTAAGAAACTTCATCCTATTTCGTCTGTCTTTGACTGGAAAGGTCTAATTGAAGAATGGAGTTATAATTTAGGGAGCAGTAGGGGAGCAAATTTCCTGAACCCTGGGCTGGAATTGTGGGCAAGCAGCATACTGGAAGCAAATCAGCTGCTGTCAAGTTAGTGAGTGATATCTAAATGATTTCCAATTTTGGGGGACATAGACTCTTAAATCCATAGCTGTTCTCTACTATCTGGGACATCTGGTTCCCCATACCTTTTGAACTCTTATTTTTTCCCCTCTGGATTCCAGCTTTCTAAGAGTAATTTCCAATGGCTGATATACAGAGACTACAAAAACTTGACTACTGATAATTTTCAACCCTTTCAAGCAAAAAGTGATATATGCTGGTGATAGGGGTACTGTCCAGGGTATCAATGATCTCCTGAGTTCCCTTAGAATGGTTTATCAATTCAAGATCTTTTCTTTTTTGGTACTGGGGATTGAACTCAGGTCCTTGAGCTTGCAAGGCAGGCGGCAGAACCACTGATCTAAATCCCCAGCCCTCAAGATCTTTTCAATAGAGGGATATCACAGAATATGTGAGATCTCATTAGGTTGAGTATGAGCTGGCAAATCAGAGAGACCGCTGGTCCTGTGCTATGATAGGATTCTTGAGCTTAGGGGTTGACTATTTGCCTCTCACCCCACGAATGACAAATTTGAGCCCTATTCAACAGGGTGTGCCTTACCATTGGGTCCCAGTGAATATTCACTGCGAGGCAAATTTTCTTTTTGAGTCTTGTGGAAGCTTTGCAGCTACGGGAAAGAGGAGGGGGTAAAGTCCCCCAAATATCGGTGAGCAATGAGCAGCACAAAGGAAACAAATGGGGAGAAAATCCAGATGAAGCTTTAAGAAGTGGAAAGATGCTTGTTAGCTGGGCATGGTGGTGCATACCTATAATCCTGGCACTCTGGGAGGGTGAGGCAGGAAGATTGCAAGTTTGAACCCTGCCTTGGAGATTTAGCAACTTACTGAGACCCTGTCTCGAAAAGAAATTACAAACAAACAACAACAACAAAAGAGCTCTTAGGGATGTAATGTAGTGTGCAGGCCCTGGGTTCACTTGAGTTCAATTCACAGTACTGACAAGAAACAGGTATGTTCTTGGACATTGTACACGAGCTGTGGCAGTCCGTCAGTATGGAGAAGGAGTAAATATCTTCATTTCCCAAACCATTCAATGCTTTACCTTGGTTACACTGGTAGGTGATCAAGTAACCTAGTCTCTTGCTGAGGGGACACAAAGCTTTATCATTAAAAGATCAGGATGCATAAAAAGTAGAAAGTTCAGGTGGTTTTGGGAATCAGGATAATTTAGTCACAGTAGGTGTCAGGGGGGATGGCTGGCTTGGAAAGCAACCAGGGAAGTAAAATGGCTCTAGAGATGGGCTTTGGTGCTTGCAGCATGCATCCAGCGATGGCTGCTGAGGCCTAGGCAGTGCTGCAGATCAGCTGATGTGGGACAGGCACATCAGCCAGGGAGCAGGGTACTCAGGTAAAAAGCAAAGCCAGGGCAACATGTAGAAGGAGCTAAAGCAGGCTTTTGGTTCTGAAAATGACTCTTAGAATGGTTCTAATTCTGGGGCCACAGTTGGCTGGGAATCAGCATCCTATGCAAGGTCTGGCAGTGGTTTTGATGGAGGCTTTGGCTCAGGTATGGATTCTAAATCTTGCAGGTGGGGAACGTAGATAGTGAATGATAGTTGGTTATTACAGAATGGTGGGAATTATAAGCATTTTTTTGACATTCAGTGGACATCCACGTCTGTTGGAATTCTTTAAGTGTGTGTGTGTGCGTGTGTGTGTGTGTGTGTGTGTTTTACTAGGATTGAACCCGGAGCCTTCACTGAACCTTTCTCTTTGAAACATGACCTGACTAAACTGCTAAATTGTCCTGGCTGGGCTGAAACCTGTGATCCTCCTGCCTCAGTCTCCCAGAGTGCTGATACTATAGATATGTGACACCATACCTGGTTTAAGTTGAGTTCTGCTTTTAGACAACCCAAAGTAGTTGAAGATGTCAACACTTGTATTTACTTTCTCCCCCGCCCCCCTTTTTTTTGGTACCAGGTATCAAACTCGGGTCCTTGCACTTGCAAGGCAGGCAGCAGAACCACTGAGCTAAATCCCCGGCCCCTACTCTCCCCCTTTTTTTGACTGCTATGAATGCTTTATGGCATATGTTCTCTGTTACAGGTATGTAAGCGTGCTGATGGGAACTGAAGCTGATGGGCTAAGAACATGGACTAAGCTTGTGGTATTCTTTACAGGAGTACCTGGAAGTAGAGTGAGTCCAGATATCTCAAAGAAGGGTAGAAGTTCTGATGTTTCTTAGCTATTTATGAGAATGTGCTTTACTTTATGACTTTGGACAGAAAAATCTGTCCCCAAACAGCTATCAATATTAAATCCACCTGAAGAGAGGCACCAGAAGCTACTTTTCCCATCAGGGCTGGTTGTTCCACTTTAATTTTTCTTTTGATGTCTTCATTCAGCAGGAAATGTCCAGATCTGACCTATATCCCACAGAGTTATAGAATAGACATCTGATAGTGGGATACTGAAGCCAAGTATTTAAGGTCTCTCTCACCCTTTGTGCACCTAACTCTGTTTCTTTTTACTTCCCTTGACCCTTGTCTTTCTTCTCTGGGAAGCTATCTGCTCTATCCTGTCTATTATGTGGGAGTAGGTATACTAAATCAGTAACTGGATTAGCCTGAAGACATAATCACAGAAATAATCACTGGGTTTCTTGAGACTGACAGAACTGAAAAACATCTTGTGACTAGGTGATTAAGACCAAGTATGCTTCATCTGGCCAGAAACCTGGATCCTTCATCAGTGAGAAGGCACCTACTGGTCTGCAGTTACCCATCAGCCACCTGTATGTATAGTACTCCTAAATCATCTCCCAGGCGGGAAGGTCCTTCAGCTGCTCTCCCATCTTGTGATCAGCTCATCATTATGCAACTCTTTTTCTGCCATCCTTGACTAACTGGCTTCTGTCATGTGGTGAGCAGACCAAAGCCTTGTGTGCTAACAATTCCATCTTGTGTTGCATTGCTTGGACTCAAGTCACTAGGCTCAGCACGCTCAAACAGGTAAACCACAGGAGGCAGGTGGTACTGGGATCTTAAAATCTGCCTACCACAGAGACAGCCTGCAGGGACAGCCATCAGCCCACTGGGCTCTTGAGGCCGTTGAAGGGAGGAATACACTAAAATGGGCATGAGGAAGTTTCTGAAGTGAAGGCCGTGCTCTGTGTTGTGTTGGTGCTCACACAGGTATATGTTTGTCAAACTTCATTCAACTGTATACATAAAATGGGTGTATTTTATGATATATAAATTATACATTCTTGACAAACTTAGGATTATCTAAGGTGTTGTCACTTGCCTTTGGACACTGAGTGCAGGTGCCTAACAGTCACAGCATGAGCTTCTCTCTTGCTTCTTTGGTCAAGAGGACAGAGCATCCTTTAATTCTCTGCCAGGGAGAACAGGAGCTCTTGTGCACCATGTCAGTGGGTGCCGCCCTGGGTTGTGTCCCTGTATGCCTCCCTTGCCTCCCTGAGTCTGTCCTGCTCTTGGCTAACCTTGCCACAGCCAAAGGACCCAGAAAGATGGCATCTGGGACTCAGAAGAGAACACAGGTGTCCCAGAACTTGGTTAAGATAACTTCAGACACAGTGCATTCTGTGCTGCTTCATCAGTAGTCGGAGTGAGTGTGGGCAAGACAGGGACCAAGAGGAGGAGGGTGAGCAGAGGGCTCAAGGAACAGGGAACACCGAACTCTGCCACAAGGAGCATGGGATAAAGAAAGATGACTTACATTGGAAGCACTTCCTAGACGCCACAAAGCTGTTGGCTTCCTCCAGGAAGAGCCAGCCCAACCAGAAAGTCAGAAAAATATGGAGGACAGGATCCAGCAGAAGCCCAGCCTTCCTACTGGGAGGGCTGAGCCTCAGCAGTCATGCTAGACATCTGCACGCTGTGGCCACCACCCACATGTGAAAACAAGGTTCCACAACTCAGGAGAGAACTGGACGGTCACATCAGCCTTTGCCCAGAGTCCAGCTCAACGTTCAAGGAAAACAGCACAATTCTTCTTAAGTTTCTGGCACTGGAGTCATGGCGACTTCCAGGAAAATGTTTCCAAGAAACATAAAAAAGTAGATTCATGAAGAAGATGAGTGTGAAAATCTAAGTAACTGTAAATACGGCAAGAATTAAAGAAGACGTTTTAATTCCTCTCTTAGATGCTACATCCCTGCCACCTGGGATCAAGTGATTCCTCCACCTCAGCCTCCTCGGAGATAGGATGACAGCTGCGTGCCATAGTGCCTGGCTCCTAGTGTCTGTGAATCTGATGTGTCACTTTGATGGGTTGCAGGAAAGCCCCCAGGGGTTAAGATTATGAGAAGTCTGAACAAAGCCAAATGTGAGGGAATCAAAGGACAATAAAGGTTGGCATTCACAGGCCTGTAATCCTAGCTACAGTGGTGCCTTCATTCATGAGCTTAATTCTTTCCATGATTCTGGTCCCAGAATTTTTTCCATCATTCTGGTTGCAACCAGATTGCAAGAATAATACATATATACTTGCATTTTGGTAGCAAATACAATTTTGGAGCAAATTCTGCAGCCAGAATCATGGAAACAGCTAAAGTTCGTGAACCACGATACCACTGTATTTGGGAGGCTAAGGCAGGAGGCTCTCAAGCTTAAGGCAAGGCTGGAAAGTTTAGTGAGACCCTTCTCAAAATAAAAATACAAAAAAAGAGTGGAGATGTAGCCCAGCATGTGCATAACTCTGAGTTCAATCCCTAGTACCACAAGAAAAATAAAATAGAAAAAAATAAAAGAGGACAAAAATAAGCTGGGGAAGTTCCCAGAACTATAGGAAAAGGACAAGGAGATGGAATGACCCAGGTAGGACACATACAAGTGATGTGTGGAAGGAATCCCATGAGATGAGGGATGAGCAAACTGGAGATGAAGTCAGTGGGACTGTGGATCAATAGGTCCCTGAACCTCACTGAAGTCAGGAAGAGGGGCTGCTCTGAGACACACTTTATAAAGCTTTAGAGTAACTGGTGAAGTGGGCAAGAAAAATAAGAAACCAAGTATTTATGAAGGAAGTAGAAAGGATGCATGCTTTACCCTGTGTCTGCCAGAACCCTAAATGTCAGTGACAGCGCAGCAGAGATCTTGAGTTTGCTGGGGAATAGGGTTTTTAATTTAATGCTATTTCCATTCTTGTTGCTGCAGCTGTTTGGGTAGGATTATGCTGTTTCTTTTGGTCTTTTATATGATCTTTATTCATGTCTAATGGAACTACTTTAAAATAAAAGGGTTGTACATTTTCGGGTTAGATGTTCCCAGGTATTTATAAAGAGATCGTCTTTCCCATTATCTTTAGGGACATATCTTATAACTTCTGTAATTTAGCCCAATAGCTGAGAAAATGTTAAACATACAAACATAAAAATGTGGAATGGTATAGCAGATCTCACGTTCCTTCACCAGCTTCCACAATTACTAACCAGTGTTTCACTAGACCCCTGCTTCCCTATCTTCTATATGTCGTTTTGAAGCAAATTCTAGACACTTTCACATTCTCTGTAGACATTTTAGTAGGCATTTCCAAAAGGGTAAGGATTTTTATACATAAACGTAATACTACCATTACAGTTAAAAAGACTAATTCTTAGGGGCCATATGTTAAAATTTCTAATGTCTCATAAATGTCACAGTGGTTGTTTGTAAAACCATTTGTTTGAATTGGAATTACACTTTTTTTTTTTCAAATGACTTTATTAAGGCATAACTGACATACAAAAAGCCATGCATGCTTAATTGTACGGAATGTGATTTCATCATGTACTGTGATGGTCAGGTAATTTTTTCTCCATTTCTTTTTTGAGGCAGGGTCTTGTTCTGTTACCAAGGTTAGTCTTGAACTGGCTCAATCAATTCTTTTGGTTCAGCCTCCTGAATGCTGAGACTACAGTTGTGTGCTTCAAAAGCTTGGCCCCTTCGTGTGATGTGTCACTTCGATAAGTATGTGCTCAGCCATCCTTGAATCCCAAGGTTCCCTACTTGGTCATGGTGTGCAATCCTTTTAATGTGCTGGTGAATTTTGAGGATTTTTACATTTATGTTCATCAAGGATGCTGGTCCTAGTTTTTTTTTTCCCTTGTGGTATCTTTTGTCTGGCTTTGGTAATACGGTAATACTGACTTCAGTATTGAGCTTGGAATGTTCTTTCCTTTTTTATTTTTTTAGCGGCGTTAAAAGGATTGATGTTAATTCTTAAATGTTTGGTAGAAGTCACCTGATCTATGAAGCCATCTGGTCCTAGATTTTCCTCAATGTTGATAAAGATTTTAAGTGTCATTCCCTCAATTCTACCAGCATCTCCGACTTCCTGACATGTAGACAATTTGGCCTCTTATGGTCCTGTAGCCATCAGGACAAGGCCATACAGATGGTGGGCCAGGCTCAAAAAGGGAACATGCTCTGGGCTGCACTGAGTGAACGATCCTCTACCCCATCCCACAATCCAGGGACAGGGAAGTCAACCAGCTAAAGCAGTGGATCACCACACTGATGATGTCCATTACCAAGGAGGAGGACACTGCTGCTGAGCTGGAGCTCAAATCCCGAGTCTTCCACTTTGGGGAGTACAAGGGCGATCAGCAGGTAGACATGCAGTGGATATAGGGAGGGGAACCAACTTACTTGCAGGTGACTGCAAGAGCAGTTACGATAGCTCATGGGAACTGGGGCCCAGGTACAAGGTTCCAGCTCACCTCCTAGGCTCTGTGGGCCTGGCTAAAAGGTTCCCCCAGAAGGAGTCATCCCCAGGCACTCATGCTGTGCCCGCTCAGCTGTCCCAAATGCCTGTTTACTCCTTTATGTTAACTCCACAAATTCCCCCACCCTACCCTACCCTCTCTCCATACTGGGGATTTAACTCAGAGCCTTCACACTGAGCTACATCCTCAGCCCTTTTCTGATTTTTAATTTTGTGACAGGGTCCCACTAAATCACTAAGTTGCCCAGGTTAGGTTTGAACTTGTGGTCCTCCTGCCTTAGTCTCCCAGAGTGCTGTAATTACAGGCATGTGCTACCATACCCATCTTGTTTGCACCATGCCCATCTGGTCTGCTTCTTAAACAAACAGTGGCCTTCAAGGCAACCCTGGGGCGGAGGAAGAGGTGTGTCCTCAGGCCAGGCTGGGAGTGTGAGAGAACTGTGAGGTGAAAGAGGTTAGAGATATTCTTGGCAGCAGGAACTGGGGTCTGGCCAGGGGCTCAGCAATACCCATACGGAGAGCAACTGGAGGCCTAATCCACTATGATACTGCCAAGTGCCTACTGTGTGCCACTGGGCCAGGGACATCAAAAGTGGGCATATCACCTCTTCAGCTAGGCTTCACAGGGCACTGACTCTGCCCTTGGCCTAGCCCAGGCCTTTTTGCCTGCTGCTCTTCTCTCCTCATGCACAACTGCAATTGCAGGAGCTGTTAACTATTTTCTAAATGTCAGAGCAAACTAAGAGGGAGTTCAACTGCCTGGGCTACACAAGACACGGACCTATGGGAGCTGGGGTCAGTGGAAGGGGCTCCCCGGCAGAGAGGAGACTGGATCTTGGTGGGCTTATCAGGGCAGCAAGGGGAGGATCTGAGTCAGGAGTAAGCCTCAGTGGGGACAGGGCTGGTCTGGCTAAGAAATTCCAGTACCTAAATTGTTTTGAACCATTCTCTGAGTACCCACTCCAGCTGCTTCATCCTGGAGGTCAGCAAGCCATTGACATGGGGGCTGGTACCAGCAGGTCGAGGTGTGAGTGTGGGCACAGCAGAAGTCTGCTCTGCTCTGCAGGATAAGCTGTTGGAGAGCCTGAGCTACAAGGTGCAGGATGTGTACCGGCACTGTGTGGGCACCCAGCAGGAAGCCAACTTGGGCACCGTGCAGATGCTGACCATTATCGAGCACCAGCTGGATGAGCTGCTTGAGAACCTGGAGCGTGTTCCCCCAGCCAAGATTGAGCAGGCTGAGAAGGCCAAGGAGAAAGAAAGGCGCATGAGGTGAGCTGTTCTGCCCTGCTGCTTACCATACCTGCTCCTGCCCTAACCTGGCCCGGAGGCCCATGGCACCCATGGTTACTGCCCTACAGTGAACTAGGGAGACAGACCCCACCCCACCTCCCAGCGCTCCATGCTGTAAAATGGCATCTTGGGTCTGGTGTACCAGAGAGGGACTCAAACTTAGCTGGAGATGACAGTGATTGGTAACATGGATTCAGGGGCTGAGAAGATGGGAGTCTAAGTCAGGGGCATATGAGGGTACAGCCAGCAAAGCTTGGATCCCAAGGACAGAGACATCAGGATAGGACTTTACATGGGGAAGGCCAGGGCCAGGTAGGATTTAGTTACTTATTTTGGGTTGGATGGGGTTGAGGTTGGCAGCAACCGTTAGGGTAAGCACACACAACTGACAACAGTTCAGGTATGGAGGCTGGGTGCAGGGGCTCTCAGTTGTCCCCAGGAACCCTGGGTTAGGGTCAAGTATTGGGGTAGACAAGTGCTAGCTTGCATGTCTAGTGGAACAAGTGGGCATGGGTTCATGTAGAGGACCCCATAGGATCCAGGTTAGACGCGGGTCATGGCCCTTCCAGCTTTTGGGTTGCCTGGGTCATTCTCTTGTCAGTGCAGGACCCTGAGATACAGCTTCTGCAGATGTCTGTTTCTCCCACAAATATGAGGGCTTCTCCCGTCAGTCCGCAGCACTCAGCTTTGAGTGGGGACTGGACAAATGTTCGATGGCAGGAAGGAACCAGGGCCACTGTCCTAGCTGGGTCCTGGGCCACCATGGGTGACCACGAGGCTATTGGCACACAAGTCAGGGATGAGGATATGAATAGAAGAAAATGTACCCCTTGGGGGTGTCCAATCTGAATCTTCTATCAGCTCTGTAGAAGCCAAAGCCAGCTCTCAAGGAGCAGAAGCCAAGGTCCAGGCAGAGCCCTGGTTACCTTTCCCTGGGCCCAGACCAGAAGCAGTGGTGCTTAGGCTGCAGGCAAGTGGCAAAGCCCTGACATGGCACGAAGAGCAGAAGAGTTGGGTGTATTTTTATATATTGGACATGGTCTGCCCGGCCCAAAGGCCTTGTGGGGACAGGAGTGGAAAGGAGCTGTGGGGGCGACCACGGTACTGCATGACATCTCTTGCCACCTAGGCTTCGGGAAGAGAAAGTCCAGTTGCAAAGGATGTTGCAGGAGGAGCGACTGCAGCGGGCTCAGACCAGGGCCCAGGCTGAGGTCAAGAAAAAGGTAGGGAGGAATAACTGAGGTCACTGCTAGGGAAGGACTCTAGAGGTCCTGCAGATTGAGCCCCTAAGACCTTCTTTGCAAACAGTGTTGCTGGGGCTGAAGGGAGGCAGCTTCTTACAGAGCAAAGCCAAAGTGGGGCAGTGTCTCAGCTGCCAGGCACTCCCACTCTCAGGGCTGCATCCTCAGAATGCCCTTCCCAGCCCTATGCCTGTACTGTCTCTTTCCTGCACACACATTCTGCCAAAGATGGTCTCAGCATCACCCTTCCACTTGTCAGGTACTTGTCTATAATCCAGGTTACACAGCTGGCACCACAGCTCAGTACCATGTCCCACTGCCCCACTATAGACCCCAGGCCAAACTTATCATCTGTTGCTGGGGTCCCCTACTGCTGGTCTGAGGATTTTTTGAAATAGGAAGCCTGGTTGTAAAAGAAGGCCTGGAGCTGAGCATGTTCTCCATCAGACAGATAAGCAGGTGGAGAAAAAAAAAATGTCAGTAAGGGAAGGGTGAACACTGTAGGGCAGTGATGGTGAACCTTGAGCTTTTAATGATACAAACAGCCTGCTGTGGGAGGTGTGCCATGGGTTACCACCACTGCTGCATGGTCTCCTCTGTAAACCCACAGCTAAGGAACTGGGTTCACTCAGTTTAGCTTGTTATTTCCCAGGTGACCCCTTCTAAGAGGCTTACTCCACACTAGGCTTGAAAACTGCTGCATGAACTCCACACTCCTAAGTTACTTAAAACTCCAGCTCTTGGCCTGCTGGGCCAACCTGGCCTCACAGGAGTAGATGTTAGACCTCTTCCCTACTGAGGGAAGGGGCACATGGGCATTGTGGTGTCTGCATGACAGTCTTGGGACAAGGTGGCATAAAACTCAAGCTCACCAAGCTCACTTCTCTTGCAGAGAGGCAGAAAACTGGTGTGCCGCTCCCACCCTCCAGCTCCCAAAGTAAAGGACACCTCTGATCACACGCTGATGGACAAGGATGAGGAGGAGCAGCTGTTCTTCTTCACTTAGCATTTACCAGGCCACAGCTGGCCTGGCTGAGTGCAGAAGAGGTCAACAGCTGAAGCAGGCTGGACCTGAAGGGACCCTGCCTCTGCCCTAGTCTCTCCTATAAGCTTCCTGAAATAAATTTATTTCTCTGATGTCTTCATGGCCTGATTAAGGAAGCAGCCACCATCACCAACTCTAAGCATTCTTCTCTAATCATTTGACCCTGAGCAAATGCCTGAGAAAAGGACTGTGATGTTGGTTCTGATCTGAAACAGCTGGGAAATAGAAGCCAATCCATGCTGGGATATGTGCCGTCATTCGCACAAGACAAAAGCCAGAGGCAAGCAGGCTAGATGAAATGGTTTCAACAACGTATACGTAGTTCCTCAAATGAAGCCAGGATGAATACATTTGATGTGTGATAATACAAAAACTTTTATTTTTTTTCACTAGGAGTTGGGCCCATGGCCAGCAGGGAGGAAGCCTCAGTCCCAGAACACTAAGCCTGTCCCAGTCACCTGATGGTAGACACTTACTAGGAACTATGGGAGAAAGGCAAAGCCTTACCTACAGGATGGGCTCCTAGGTGCAGGTCCTCCTCCTGGAGGAGAAAAGGATGCCTTGTTTTCCATTACAGAGAATAGAGCACTGGATAACATTGTGGGAAAATTCAACCCCTCAACTTGGGTCTCAGATGCAGCATGAAGATCTGTGAAATGGGTCTGTAATTCCTTTGTAGGGAACAGCACCTAGCAGACAGCACCTCAAAGCAGGACACAGAGAGGACTTACACTTGAACTAGGCATCCTTCTGAAAGCTAAAGTCTCAAAGTCTGAGAAATAAACCCAGAAAAGGAAGTCTGGATGACTCTATGTCTGAGAATCAAACAGCATCTGAATAAGCACACACTTCAAAAGGCACAAGGAAATACAAACTTCTCAGTCACCCCATATTCACTTTAACTAACAAGTATGTCCAAGGGAATCAACTTAGCTGCTTTTGCCACAGACCTCACTGTGTAAAAATATAAGCAGACCTATTATATGCACATCTACAACCCCAATAGGAAACATATGAATACTATTACAGTCTTCCATATAATTTACAGTATTTAGAACATTGCTTTATAAACTGTGGTCAAATTACTATTCATGAAGGACCAAATATGGAATTTAGAAAATTTAAAAAGTTTTAACAATCCCATTCCCAAACTGTGAGCTATCAATTTGCTCTAGAAAAAGGCTCACTAATAGGCCACTGTCAGGCCTCAAGACACAACAACCATTTTCTTCCTAAATTAGCTGCCTGTCTGCTTTGCCAGAACATGGACCAGAATTTGGCTTCACTGTGGCAATGGGACAATTTTGGCCTACAGTGTGGCAAAAACAACCCATTCACGAAAACCACTGAACATGTTGAGACATGGCCCATTATGTGAACTCTCAGAAAAGGAAAGTGGGACTTCTAAATTGCTCTTGGGCAAAATATTAAAACACTGAAGCTGAAAGGTTGCATCTGGACTTACTACAGACAAAGTTGTATTTTAGCAGGGAACCTGCGCTTAACCCCACTTCTTGCACAGATCTTTTCTTTTTCTCTTTGAATGCAACACGTGTTATACACAGCTCAGATCCACCAGGATCTTGGGAAAGGGCTGTAACGCACAACTGAGAATGGACAAAGTAGTGTGCATCTCACCAAAGCACTGTGCTTGTAAAGGCATTTTTAAAACGTACAGCCCCACCCAACTGGTTCCTGATAAAACAGCAGGAAACATGTTTGATAAACATGTACTCTAGTCTCTAAAGAAATATGCTGGACTTCTAGGCAGAAACCAAGTGGGGGTCCCCAGGCCCTGCAGCACATCATCTACTTCATCCACTGAGCACAGCCTGGAGGGTCGCCCTGACCTCACTCAGGCAGGGCTTGCTGTCACTGCAGGTCCCGAAGGTTGATGGTGCTTCCGGGCACCAGTGCAGCCTCAGGCCCAGCAACAGCTCCAGGCGCTGGAAGCACCTCCTGTAAAGCCAAGCAGAGCAGTGAGGAGGGAAACAGGAGGGAGGCAGGGCAGAGGCCAGAACCCAGCCCTGCTGTTTCTTACAACAGGCAAGTAAACCCAGAGGGGCTGGCAGCAATAAGACACTTCACTTCTTAATTCAAAACACGTTCTTCCCTTATTTTTAACCTGTGTCCCTTGAAAGAAAAATGTCAAACTGTCAATAACTCAAATGAACTCAACAACTAACTATACATTTTCCAGATTTTTTTCTATATCCACATATATTCAAGCACCCACATATATTTTTAGAAAAATGGAATCATCTTTGTTTAGCTTTGAAATCCTTTCAAACCCTTTTGTGTGGTAAGCAGCAAAGTGTCTTGGGGTGCAGGAGGTGAGCCTGCACCACACCCGCACTGTCTAACTGCCTGCTCCTACTGGAAGAAATACTCCTCCTTTGGCATATAGGATGTGGTGGATTTTGGCTATTTTACTACCTAATTTCCTGAGAAATGGTCTCATAAGTGGTTTGCAGGACAGAAAGAGTACGTGGTTCTGAGGTTTTTCTGATAAATGCTGCTAAAATATCCTCCACTTTACCCTCCTCCAGCTGTCTAGGAACCTGGCCTTCTGCCTCTTGGAACTGCTTTATTTGATTAATTTGTTTTCAATGTTAAATGTTCAAGCTCAATTTGAATGTAACAAAACTAAACTATGTGAATAGATTTTAAAAATACACTTAAGTCAAACTGTTAGAAATTTAATAAGCTACCCACTTTGACTATTTCATATCCAAATCTAAATTATCCATGGTCACCTCGTCTCAGCTTAACCACTTACTTAAGTTACTACTGAACGTTTAGGTCGTCTATCCCTCAAGGTAAAAACTGGCCATCTTACTTCCCATAGGAGAAAGTAAATAGAATTTTTAAATATAAAATAGTTCAAGAGTTTATTAAATTTCATCTTGTCTATGCTAAACTATGAGCAACAGTGAGCTGTACTTGTAGCCATGCCATTAACATACCTTTTCCAAAAGGCAGGAAAGACACCAACCCAATCAAAGCTTCACAGCAGGCCTACCTTAGCAACTAATCTGTATGCGACAGTAACAATAAGAAAACCAAGAGTTGGAAGGCATCCAGACCTGGAGGACGTAGACAGGCAAATCCATGGTGAAGTAGGGGTGGAAGGTGGGGGGCTGTGGGCTGAGGGCCAGCGGCAGGACTCCTTCACCTGAGGGATCATCCTGAGAAGGCAACAGTCAAAAAGGCCTTTCACATGTTTAAACACAGCACATCAAGATCCGTCATCCTGCCCTGCTCTTCTCTGTGGTGCTGAGTAGAGCCAGCCCACCTACATATTCTAGCTGTAGCCCAGGGACCTGGCAATAATTGGCATCAGGATTTGGGGGCTACTGGTTCCCCTGCCTGGCCTTACTCTCTCACCCTGATCCTTGCCCACGCCTCATAAGACTAAGTTAAATTGGGCCTAGAGTCTTCTGCTGTCTGGTTCTTTCCCTGCTTCCCAGTTCCTCCTTTTATCAAAACTCTCTCCCTTGGCCTGAGCCTGAATGCTCCCTTCTTCCCTTCTCCGAAGTGTTCATGAATTCCTTACTGATGCTCCCAGTTTCTTGTCAAGCTACACAGAGGGCTTCCCTGTGTGTCCACCTGCCAAGTGGAAGGGACCAGAGCAAATGGAGGGGCCCATGAGGGGCGGAGGTAGCCACATTACCCATGATCCAAACAAGAAAAGGGACACTTTGTACACTTCACTTGTCTTTCACATGCGTGTCTGGCCCACAGCTGACCATGACTCTGAGTGTCTTGTGCTGCTGCTTCACCACACCTCCTATTCTACTGTCTCGAGACCTTTTGGGTGTCAGACATTGTGCACTACTGTTTTCAACTTGCAGATGGCAAAACTGAGGCCAGAGTACTTAAGTAATTCACCAAGACTATACACCAGCTGACGGGGCAGATTAAAGATTCAAACCCAGGTTTCCTTGACTTCAGAGTGTCTTTTTCGGAGAGGGACCCTAACACTCACTATCCCTTTCCCAACTTGCTCATTTTCTGCCCATGGTAGCACCTTTCCTGCAGTCTCTTCACTTCAAATTCCTGGCCTTGCCTTCTCTACTTCTGACCTGCCAGCTATGACTGGGTTCCCTTCAGCCAAGTCTCTACTCTTTGCTGCCAGTTTCTCGGGGCACTCTTTACCTCTTCAAACCTGGAAGTGACGTGTTTTTCTGCTCACTTCTATGAACAGGTTTGAGTCCCTGCCTCCCCCTACCATACCTAGCTGTTTATGTTTCCTCCGGCACTCACTCTGCCTGCCTCCAGTTTACCCTTTAACCTGCTGAGTCCCTTCTCTCCCACATTCCTCAGCCCTATGTACTG
Source organism: Fukomys damarensis (assembly GCF_012274545.1). Classification (NCBI taxonomy): domain Eukaryota; kingdom Metazoa; phylum Chordata; class Mammalia; order Rodentia; family Bathyergidae; genus Fukomys; species Fukomys damarensis. Next base: position 252,395 of record NW_022900940.1, on the reverse strand, counting down.
TTCATAGCTGCTGTGGCCCTATTTCTTTCATAAGCCTCATCTAAGACCCAATGGATTTCATTTGTCTCTAAACTTTCCTTTTAAGTATCAAAACCAGAGTGAGCTCAGCACTTGGCTCTTTCTTGATATCTGTGGATGCCTTTGCTTACTACAGGGTAATCGACAGATCCCACCTGTGTGCAATGAAGAGGTGCGTGGGACTTAGACATGTGTCAGCTAGATCTCTCTGCATCTAAATTTCATCCTTCCCTACTTTTTAGCCCCTTAGATGTGAGACTGGAAGTGCAGATGTACATGGCGCTGTGGAAAGGTCTATGCTCAGCAGATGCTTAGCAACTGGCTGCAAACATCAAGCATCTGCTGAGACTCAAGAAGGTAGCTGGGTTTGATCTTCAGGGGCTCAGTGTGTGAAGACAGAAAAATGAACTGAAATAAAAAGGTTCTACCACCTTTAGCATAGGAAGGCTACACCTACTGGTGCGGTGGTGAGCAGTCCTCACAGACAGGGTGTCCAGTGTGGTTTAAGGAGCCCCTTCACTCAGAAAACAGTATAGATTCAGGGGGGTGGGTAGGGCAGTATCAGGTATCAGCAGCTTCATGGCATCACCACAGCCAGCCTCAAAAAGAATTCATCCTGCACAAGAAAGCCCCAGGGGCCCTTGGCAGAGAGGGGCACAGACATCTATACCTCAGAGAGGTGTAGGAGATGGACTGCATAGAGGAAATAGACACAGGATAACAGTGCCACAAACCTGATGCGTCAGTCCTAACATAGGTAAGAACTTGCACGGATGCAGTGAGACAGGCTGGGGAGAAGAGAGAAGCGGGGAGTTATTAAGCTGTCTGAGGTGTTAAACAAGGACTTGGGGCAGTTTAGAGGGAAGTGGGGCATTTTACTAGAAGGTGGTAGGGGACGTAGACACGGTGCTACCTCTCCCACCCAGCCTGCCCCTAAAGAGCTAAACTGCCAATGTGGCTCAGGGGCTCCTACCTGCAGCACTGGGAGCTGGATGCACTGCACCCCAGTCACTGGAGCCAGTGCTGGCCGACCTCCGCTGGGCACTGCGAGGTTCCCACACATGCAAATGTTCTGGCTTGCATGGAAGTGAGGGCTGATCTTGGCACCTTTAATTTTTCCTTGAGCAGACTCCGAAGCTCCTAAAAAAATAGATAAAATCCAGCACATCCAAAATATAATCTATTGGTTAGGCTCTTCCCTCACTACAGGGAAGACAGCTCTCTGGTTAACTGTCATTCTGCATAGCCTGATGGACTACAACTTCAAGAGTAATGACCATGAGGCAAGAGGTAAAACAAACAAATGAGCCACCAGGATTCTGATTAAAGACATACATATCTTCTTGTTAGACAGTCATCAGACCCACATTGTCCATTTCTTAAGGACAGAGACCCTGCCTTGTCCCTCTAACTCCATCAGCTGCTGGCAGGCAGGAGACACAAGTACAATCAAATGCAATGAGCTACATGGAGCAATAGAGTCAAGGAAAATACCGGAAGAAAGCAGCCTGTCACATCTTACTGCTGGGCAGTGCCAGACTCATGCTCAGCAATGGACTAAGTGGCTCCCAAATTCTTCAGACTGTTATTTGTTTTGTTCAGTTTCCTCTTCAAAGTCATTACTTCATTGTTTTCTTTTTTCTGTTTTTGGTTCCTGGGATCGAACTCAGGTCCTTGAACTTGTGAGGCAGGCGGTGGCACCACGGCCCTTCATTGGTTTTATAACTACGTGCTTACAAAAATTATTAAGTTCAAAGCAGAAAAAATACCCAGGAATAACCTAGGAGCAAAAGAAAGCTCCTGGAGTGGGCAGAGAGGTTACTGAAGAGTTCAATGGCTGAGCTCAAATCTTGGTCCATGGTGACCTTAGCCAAGTAAAACTGGGGGCCTCCATGTCCCGACCTGTAATATGGCAACAGCCCCTGACTCAGGTTTGGGGAGCACTAAGTACATGTATGATAAGAGACTGGACCAAGGAGAAGCTCACATTAAATGCCAGGGGATTTTCAGTGTGCTTACTGTTTTGTCCACATAGCCCTGTCTGGACATGTATCTATGAGTGGCTTGTAAAAGCTACTATGCAACTACAATCACACAAGTTATTCGGAACAAAAGAATTTAATTTTGTTGCACCTCACAAAATAAAAACAAGTGAAATGGGAGCATTAAGTTTCTGAAAATCATTTTTCCTGGAAATTTCTAATTGAGCTCAAGTTAAAGGAAATAAATAGAGGCTGAGGCAGGAAAATCTAAGTTCAAGCCCAGACTGGGCAACTCAGCGAGCCCTTGTTGGGGTGAAAAAACAAATAAATAAAGAAAGAAAAGACAGAAAGAAAAGTCTGGGGATGTACTTTAATACAAAGGCTCCGGATTCAACCCCTAGTACTGCCAAAAAAACCACCACCACCACTACCAACAACAAAAAACAACCCCTGAACCTCCTCTCCTCCCCAAAACTCACGAGGTTTGATTCTTCATTCAAGTTTTTTGTCTTTGTTCTGTTTCCATTCAAATGGGAGCAGTTGACTATGCTACTTAAGGTAAATTTTTTTTCCCCAAGCAAGTTTTAACTTTCTGAGCAGCATGTGCTGAGAGCTGACCTGCTGGCCTCACTGCACAGGTCTGCATCTCTTGCAGAGCCCTGTGTGCCACAGCTTCCTACACTGCATGCCTGCAGCCTTTGTATGCAGCACACAAAGCCCACTGGATATAAAGGCATTGGTCTGACAATGCCAGACACACGCTGCACTGACTCTCCCTGCACATAGCTTGCTGCTTTCTTCCCAGGTGCCTGAAGGATCTCTTTGAAGTACAAATACTAATAGGTTGATTTGATGGTGACAATGAGGGTAAAGGTTTGAGGATTTTTTTGTGTGGGCAGTGCTGGGGATTGAACTAGGACCTCACCATAGGTCAACAATCTAGGACTGAGCCACATCCCCAACAATTTATGATTTTTTTTTTTTTTTTTTTTTTTTT
>NW_022900940.1:221244-249266 GCF_012274545.1 Fukomys damarensis | reverse complement strand
AAATTAGGACACGCCCCACCCCCAACATTTTTTATTTTTTTTTTTTTTTTTTTTTGATACAGGGTCTCACTATGTAGTGAGACTGACCTGGAACTCACTATGTAGCCCAGGCTGGTCTCGAACTCACAGCGATCCTCCTGCCTCAGCCTCCTGAGTGCTGGGATTACAACACACTTTATGAATTTTGAGAAAGGGTCTAAGTTGCCCAGGCCGGCTTTGAACTTGTGATCATCCTGCCTCAGCCTCTTGAGTAGCTAGGATTACAGTTGTGCACCACTATATTAACTGAGGTCTTCATTTCTGGGACCTCACAGGAAGATAAAGGGCCATTACATTTTAAAATATATCTTTTTTGCTCACCTGCAGCCACACACTTTATGAATTTTGAGAAAGGGTCTAAGTTGCCCAGGCCGGCTTTGAACTTGTGATCATCCTGCCTCAGCCTCTTGAGTAGCTAGGATTACAGTTGTGCACCACTATATTAACTGAGGTCTTCATTTCTGGGACCTCACAGGAAGATAAAGGGCCATTACATTTTAAAATATATCTTTTTTGCTCACCTGCAGCCAGGTGATCTCTGACGTTCTTTGTATCTAGTTTCTCCTTTCTAATTGCTCTGCTTGTTCTCATATTGCAAAGCAGGGCTGTGGTTAGGCCAAGGCAAAACAGACACTCAGGGCCTCTTAAAATTAGTGAGAAATTTCCTATCAATTCTAATTCTCAGTGAACTTATATATTATTCCACTCGGTTCCAGAATTATCCAAGAATTTTTTTTTGTGCTATGAAGTGTAGCATATTTCTTTGCAATAGAAATATGGTCCTAGGTTGAAATTAAAATTTCTAGTCTAGGAGAATCAAAACAGTACCATTATAATTATTAGTAATGAAAAATAAAATATTAACAATTTCAATAGACCCTAAAAGTAAAGTTGCACTGGAAATGCACCCTAAGAAGAATGGGAGGTGGACGTGGTATGCACGCCTCTAATCCCAGCAACCCGAGAGGCCGAGGGAGGGAGAGCAACTCAGCTAACGAGCTGGGAAGACCCTGTCTCAAAATGAAGAAAAGACTTGATATGCAGCACAGTGCAAAGGCGCTGGATTCAATCCTCAGTACCACCCAAAACAAACAAACAAAAACATGGAAGTAACTGCTCTTCCCAGTTAAATTCATGTATTTTCATTTAAGTATTACTGTGAGAATTCAACATGGTCAGCAGGTACTTCTGTCAATTAAAACCATTTTTAAATAAAATGCACATATGCTTTAAATATAACTTCATACAACTTTGCAGCTAAGGATTAAACTCTGAGTTTGGGGAAGTGTCTGCCAGGAAGTCCAACAGAGAATGCCAATCTTTTTTTTTTTAAACAAGGTCTTGCTATGTAGTTCAGGCTGGCCTTGAACTCACTATGTAGTCCAGGCTGGCCTCAAACTCATGGTGATCTTCCTGTCTCAGCCTCCTGAGTGCTGGGATTACAGATAGGCACCACCATGTCCGGTCTTTTAGGCCAGAATTGTCACAATGTGCTTCTCATCATTACACTTTTCCTTTCTACTCAATGAAAGACAAGGGCATACTCTGCTAAAAGACTAGTAACGAGACGATGATGCTATTTTTGTTAACAGGATGTAAAGGCACTGATTTTGTAACAGGAAATAAGACGGACTATCACCAGAATATTTCATGATCTGTGATAAGCTAAATTAGTTTCAGTTGCTGTATGAGCACACTTAATCTGAAAACATCACGTACAATTCTCTCTAATCTGTACACCTAATTTGGTGTCTCTGGGAGACCTACAGATACCATAGGGACCTTTAGAAGAATCACTACTACTAATGTGTCTTGCTTTAACATCAGAAGATTTTTTTTTTCCCAGTTAACAATTTGTCCTAGGAATAAATCAACACCCAACAAGAACTTAACACTCTTTTGTTCAAAGGCAGTACATTCTTTGACAACACTGGAAGATTGGAAAAAAACTTTGCATGAAAACTGTCAAAATCTTTCTGGTCTTCTCTATAATCTATCTCAAGTCAGAACCGTTCAGTATCCACCGTAGCAAAATTTCTGCACACAACAGGGTAGGTTGGTCACAGATCTTCATGGAAGTTTTGACGCCTAAATTAATCTGTACGAGACACTTCCCTAAAAACAGTATCCTGAACTGTCCCTGGCTTTGGTGTTCTGAAGATTATTTTGTTTTTAATGCATATCATTGGGCAGTGCACAGGGTAAAATTTTGGCTAAGAGATAATGGTTTATTTTTTCTGGGAAGAAGAGGGGCACTGGTAAGGGAAAGGTGTCAAGGAGAACCTGGAGAGCAGCCAGTTCAAAGGTACATTCTCAAATATGGGGTCACGCAGGCCATCTCTATCGGGAATGTTCATCTGAGTCAAGGAACATAGCACAAGATCTCAGTGAACATTTTTCCAATTTTCTGAAGGACTGGAGAGCTGACTTAGTACACAAAATGGATGCCAGAGCACAGTGGGGCATAACTCTCACTGATATGGTCAGACCCTCACAGTTCCTATGGTAAAAGCATCATATGCAATTCTACTTACAGGGAAAAATAGTCAATTAATAACAAAGAGCAAATAAAAATGTGTCTCATTTCAAAAAAATAATTTCTAAACTTGGAAGCAGTCTTCGCTGGGTAGTAGAATTGTAAGGGAAAGTGCATAAGGAATCCACATTTTATTTTTTCCAGAAAACAAACCAACGTGACAAGTCCCATGTGTGTTGGACGCGCACTTTGTTGAACCAAGGGTTCACTCCAGCCATCATTCTCAACTCCAGGCAACTGGAGCCACTTTAAACCAGGCTCCTCAGCTTTCCTGGATTGCTGTTATTCTTCCAGATGAATTTAAAATTGACTTTTGTTTTCCTTTAAGCACTCCTTTGGAATTTTAAAGCAACTGAATCAAATATGTAAATTAACAAGAATTGAGCCTTTTCTTATCCAACTACATGAGAAGCCTTACTGAGACTTTACCTGCACCCAGATTTGTCATTAATAAGCCTGACATGCTTTATTTATGAGTGACACCCATTTTTCATTATCTTTTTCCTTATTATTTTTGATTATTCTAACAGAAAAGCTACTAATTTTATATACATGACTATGCATTGTACAATTAGCTACCGACTGCTTTTTTTTTGCCTTTTTTATTTTTTATTTTTTTGGTGGTACCGGGGATTGAACTCAGGACCTTGTGCTTACAAGGCAGGTGGCAGAACCACTGAGCTAAATCCCTGGCCCCACCGACTGATCTTTCTTGTTACTGATTATGTGCCTTGATTCCCATGGGTTTTCTAAGCCCAATCATCACAACATCTCTAAGTAATTACCACTTCCCCCAAAGGTATTCTTCTTTATAAACCTTTCATGTGGTTTATAAACCTTTCAAGTGGCAAATATTGTGGTGTTGGTTTGTTTTTTCCTCTGGTTTTGGTGGGATTGCCTCTACCAACTGTACTGAAAATGATAAATGTTACTAGTAGGGAAATCTTCTGCATTCTCAGTAAAGTTGATGCTTTAAAAATCAACATCAGGCCATAAATGTTATTAAATGACTTGTTTGGCATGTATGGAGATATTGTGTTCTCCTCCGGGCCTCAATGAGGCCAATCTTATGGACAGGCTGCCTAACCCCAAGCCACTTGGACCCCTGGGTTTGTCTCATTCATCTGGAGTTGATGTGCTAATACTGTACCTCACTTAGGATGTCCACACCCACTTCACCTGTGGCAGGAGACTCAGCCTTGCTGTGCACCAAATGGCTGACAGGCTCAGGAACGATTCTGGGGCTACAGTGCTTTGGGTTCAACCTCTGATCTTATTCCCATAGCTCTGTATCCTTGCATTGTTATTCTCTCCATGTTTTCAGCTCCTCGTCCAGAAAACAGGGACATTAGCAGAATTAAAGGGAGTAATAAGCACAAGGGGCCTGGAATCATGCCAGCCACAGAGCAGGCCATATTATACTTCTATTAGGCTTTGTAATAGGGGCATGCTAGTTGGCACCAAATTGAATAGCTTCTGTTTGAAACATGTTTAATGATTAGTGGCTTGTGTATGTTTCCTGCATCTTCGCATGTGCTGGCACTGTACCACTATGGTGATGCCTGTATGGAACTCAGGATGGCTTACTCATACTCTAAGGATATACGGTTTCCAGCAACACACAGGTGAAACTTATCATCAAAATGCAATGGTGAAGGGTGATGAAGTAGTACTAGGGATACGTACTTCCAGAAGGGAAGCAGAGCAAGAAAGGCTTAAAAGTAAATAGAAACCAAGGAAAGAATGAGACCCTAGGATTGACAGAGACCTATTACTTGCTTGGTCCAGGGCAGGACAGTTCCCAACTGAAGGCTCTTCGGCAGAAGCTCAGTACCACCAACCATCTTTCTCTGCTTCAGAAGACCTCTTGTTATGCTAGCCCTCAAAACCAAAGCTGTACTCAAGGAATGGAAAGGAGTTTGGGCCTGAAACAGGTGATGACCAGACCCTGCAAAGAGGCCCAAGTTCACTTAACAGGGAACGTCCTGTGGAAAGGAACCATTTGACTGCTCTCACAGGCAAAGGGAGCAGCAGTGCAGATGGAACCATGACAGTCATCTAGGGCAAAAGCCTAGCAGAGAGAAGACTAGAATGCCCCTATTTGGTGATAGTTCAACAGTATGCACTCTGCTTTTCACCCTAGAGCTGTCCCTATCATAGGCCATGTCTGCCCTAGGTGTGTGCATGGAGCCCAGGGTAACAAAGCCCCTGTAGCCAAAAGATGCCCCACCTAAATCTGAACTCACCTGGGTTGCTTCATGATATTTAAGTTTACCATACAAGAGCTGTGTGGATATTACTTGAAAGAAGAGTGACAACTGTGAAATTCCCTGGTTAATGGACAGACACTACCCACCCTGCTTCCTCCCCTCTCCCTTCAAGGTGTTTCCTTTCTGATTTTATAATAGCAGTGACAGTAGGGGAGGAAACCTGTGACTCAGATGCCCAAAGCTTTTGTTTGTTTTGCTTTGTTCAGGGGGAGGCAGTGATGGGGATAAGGTGGGTGGGTGGGGTGAAACAGATCTAAGCCAGGGTCTTTCAAATGCCAGGCAAATGTTCTATCACGAGCTACATTCCCAACCTCCAAGATTATTACTATAAAGATTAGATCACTGACTTAATTTCAAGGCTCAATTCAACTCAATTATTCATAAAAGTATTTCAGCACAGTCAGCTCATCCTGCAGCCCACAAGTTACAGCTTCACTGTGCTCCCACATGGGGCAAGGTGCACCCTGGCTTCTTCCCCACTGCCTCTTTGGGAAGGGACCACATGTCTCTTTTTCCAAGTCAGGTGGGGAGGGACATCCTAGGAGGAACAGCTGCTCTATTGCTCACCACTTAAATGGCAGTTTTAATATTAATATTTTAATTACAATAAATTTATTCTCAAATACAAAAAAGTAGAAATGATCACAAAGTATTCACAACCAGAACACTTAGAAAAAAACACTACCTACACATGGCTACGCTCTACCACTTTTGTTTCTATGCAAATATACATACAAATGTGTCTTTCAACACATTCAGCTTTTCTTACAAACAAGGACTTAACCAAAAAGTACAAAATGTGCACTTTGTTGATGGACATTTAGGTTAGAAATATTTCATTATAAACTATGAAGAGTTCTGCATAGAACAGCAACTGGTTCCTGATACCTTTACAGAAATCTGTGCATTTCTATAAGCTAAATTCCAAAGAATAATTGCCAAGATTAAACATTATATCTTTGTTGTTGTTTTTCTTGGAAATATGACCAAACAGTCTTCCAGAAATGTCAGGCTATGTCCACAAAGACAGTCCCCATGTACCTGTGTCAGCCCTGTCCATCTGTCGGGGGCAGATGTTCTCTCCAAGGACTGTTTGCTGTCTTCTGTGAATGCTTGCTTCTGTCTTCACTTGCCTTTGCATAGAGGCATTCATCTTTTTCATCACCTTCAGTGTTCTGGTCTGACGCTGTTTCTTGTCAAATCTGTGTCAACAAGACGCACCCAAGTGGCCTGTTCTTTGGGTATCTGTGATCCTTTGGGGGCATGCCCAGCTCGAAGGGAAGAGCAGGATCCATGCCCAGCCTGCCTCTGTGATGCTGGGAAATTAACCTATGGGCCTTAGTGTCCCAAATGCAGAAAGCACTCCTAATAATGGTATCTACTTTCTGGGGTTATTGTGGGTCATGTACAGCACAAAGAAATAAATGTTGGTTATCATTACATCTTTTCAAAAACCTTAACTTTGTATCTTCATTTCTTTAAGAAATTTACATATTTTCCAACCAAAGACTAGCACTTATTTTGGATAATCTGAAGGGCCACCTTTTCCACAAAGAATAACCTGGTCCCTGATCTGTTTCTTATAGTTTGCAGGCTCGTGTGGAGCCCGTTTTCCCTGTTTGAATTGTGAGTGTGTGACAACTCTCAACAACCGCAGTTCAATGCCTCCAAGTCATTTTCTCCACATTTTCCTGACATTCTTGCCCATAGATTTTTACAATTCTTCTGAAATATCCTTGGACTTTTGAGTGAAACTGCATTACAACGCTGCAGGAAGAGATGGCAGGTCTGTAAGAGACTTTGCCTCATATCACACATCCTTTAGCAAATTCTGTGGGTTTCACCTTAAAAGAGGTCCAGAATTCCTCCCACTGTTTCTATTGGGTGATGATAAAAAACCTAACTGCTCCCCTTGCTATCTCATTATTTTCTAAAGAGCAGCTGGACTGACCCATTTAAACATATCCCATCCCTTTTCCAATTCTCTGGAGCTTCTCCCTTAAATTCAATAGTAAAAGCCAGATTGTGATAATGGCCTATAGTATCCTAAACAACTGGGCCTCCTCAGCTAGCTCTCTGGCTTTCTCTTAAAATTCTCTTGGCCAAGTCCATCTTGCAACAATGGCCTCCAAATTCCCCTCTGGATGGGCCAAGCACACTTCAGCCGCAGGCCCCTTTCCTAGATTAATTCTGCTTGGGCCAAGGCAGATGTCTCCCTGGATCCATCCCTATGGCTCTCCCTGCCTCCTTCCTATGCTATTACCATTGCTGGAGAGCCTCTGTTTCCCCTATTTAAAACTGTAACTTCTCACATACCTTCTTTCTTGGTGTTGCCTTCATCACATTACTTGGTTCATTCAGTCTTTGTTCATCTGATAATTCTACCTTGATTCCCCAAAAGATTGCATGCAGGTGTCTGTGTTATTCACCACCTTTCCCTGATTTATGGAGGGGTGGCAGCCACCCCACTAGGGAGCAGTTAAATGTCTGTCAACTTCTCTTGTCCTCTTCACTTAGGAAGTCTTGTCTACTTGGGAAATTTCCTTTTGTAGAGCCTGTAATTTTTATTGAACAAGGTATCTTCTCCACTGCATATCCTGTCTGGCTACTGGTTACCATATAAGAAACTATAGCTGGCAAACATTTATTTTATAATGGGCCACTGAATATCTTCTAAGTTTCACTAATTTTTCAGTTGATTCTTTCAGGTTTTCCAACCAACAGTCAAATCAACTCCAAATTATTTCTATCATCTCTATGGTACTATCTTATTTCTTCTTACTTTATTCAATAATGAGAACCTTCAGAAGAACAATAAAGTACCAAGGGTAACAATGGTGATAAAAAGTAACTCCTATATAATTCCAAGGTTCATGGAAATGCCTCTGGCAATTCATCTTAAATATAATATTGGCTGTTGGCTTGGGCTACCATATCTTTATCTTATACTCTAATTTTCATCAGCGACAGCTTATCGATTTTTAAAAGAAAATACAAAATCTGTGGAGAAAATAGTTCTTCACTGATGCAAGGCTAAGATAAGCCAATAAACAGAATTCCTAACATCATTTCATTCTATTTCATTATTTCATTCAACGTATTTGGTTGGATTAAATATGCTGCCAAATCTAAGAATGTTCTATCAGAACATTTCCATATATTCATAAGGTATCAGTGTGCAGCTCTCTTTTGGAGCAGTCTCCTTATCAAGCTTTTCATGGGAAGCTTCCATCTTCCATAGAGCTCTGGAACAGCATTTACTGAACATATGCCTTAAAAAAGAATCAGCCTGTGTAACTATCTGCAAGTGTGAGACTGTTATACTAACTTCTTCCACAGTTCTAAGCTCTTCATAGATTTATTTCAGACTAATGAAGGTTTCTGTTTTCTTAATAAATTATGCACTTTTTCTAAAAACTCTGAATTTATTATCATATAGTTTATATGCTATGCACTTTTGTGTTTCCCACTGCGCAATTTACTCATGCTTTCTCTTTCTTCATTAAACTGCTAAAAAAGTAGTAGAAAATGACAGCCTGGGGGTTGTTGCATTTAAAGATGTTTTATTTGGCCCACACCAAAAAAAGTTCTTTCAAATCCGAAAAGGTGGTTGCACATAAGCATCGAAGTCTGGATTTGAGATCTCTCCCCTTCCCGCTGTACCAGGGATTGAACTCAGGACATTGCACTTGCAAGGCAGGTATGTTGCCCTGCCCTTGGATTTGATTCTTGTTGGGTCTGTTCCTTTTTCATTTTACATAATAACTGATTCCATTTCTCTGTTTTTTTAATAGGAAAGCATCTCCAACATATATACTTGGACCTAGTTTCAGCTACACCCCTACATTTCATACACAATAACATGAACTAATCATCAGCTTACATTCTGAGTGCTTCGGATTACTTTATGTGTATTACTGCCTTGCTTAATTTTCGTAAGAATCCTGAGGTGCTTTTAAAGTTGCTTGCTCAAGAGTTCAGAGTTCAAACTTCCAACTAGATGGTCGTATTTGATATTTGCTTTTATTTCTTCTTTTACGCAATAATTCAGTTGGTTTTCTTCTGTTTTCCAAGTAATTTTTACTTTGTAATTTATCACATTACGCTCAGGACATACAGTACTGCCAAAGTTGTAGCTATTCTCCTGGCCTCCTTTCTCCAGGTCAGCTTTTACAAGCTTATCATGGATATGGATAGGACTTATGAAATTCATTTCATTAATAAGCCTCTTTCATTGCCTCTTTTTTTGTTTGCTCTGCAAATGAGCAAAATCACTTGCCATACCATTAGGTTTTTAAATCAGGCAATTCTCCTAGATTTAGTCAATTTTCCTATTGGTTTTCACTTTATATTGCTTGCTAGTCTAAGATTTCATATACACATTTATATAAATGTTCACAAATCTTACAGCACTTCTGTGGGTTATATGTGAACAGAAACCAAAAAAGGGGAAATCTTTGTAGTCCTATTTCTTTTTCTTTGAATTTTATACTTCTCATAACACTAATCCTTGTTTTTTTTATTTGTTCTGGTTTATCTTAACTTTAATCTTCCTAAATATTTCCATATAGGGTGTGCCTCTTCTATATAACATATAGCTGGGATTTTGGTTTTTGACATATTCAATCTTTATATCCAGGTAGGGGAATCAGCATTTTTTTTTTTTTTTTTTTTTTACTGTGAGACAGGTACTCTGTTTTCTGTCACAATGTATCCTGCTGTTTATTGTCTCTTCTGGTAAGTATCATGCCTATTTGTTTTCCCTGCCCTTACAGAGCAGGAAGGTACACTGCCATTTATAATTCTGAAGGGTTTTTCTTTTTCTTTTTTAACAGTAAGTATATTTCGCCGTTGGCTTCAAGAATTAAAAACTGACATTCTCATATTGTGAAAAAATTCTTGGGTTATTCTGATGTGAGAAGCTCAACATCTAAGGGAAAGTAGCACCAATTTTATATTTCTACATTCAATGCCAACACAACAGGAAGTGCCTTGAATTTTAGATCCCATTATTTCAGACTGCACATTTTAAAGGATTAACATGTACTTTGCTTCTGTGTTTAAATGACTTAATTCTACCAACAGTGCTGCTACATTATAACTTCTCTGTTGCTGGGTTTGCTACAAATTCATAATTCCTCAATCTAATCTTAAAACCTAACAGTTCCAAAACCTAAAAATTTCACCAAAACTTGGTACCAACAATAATTCTGCAGCAAAACCAGACCTAAACTGACGTGATTCTATTTATTTGATTCCACTTAGATGATTATATTTTACTGAGAAGTACCAACAGAGTAACAAGGGATTTTAAGTAACAGTACTATGTACTGTACTAAGTACTATGTAACAGCACTATGTACTGTATTACCTTTTTAAAACTGCTAATATTTTGAATTCAAAACACAGTTAGTTCAGGTTAATATACATAAATGTATTTACGTATTTCCCAGCACGGGCTACTGAGAAAGCCTAGCCCAAGATACTGTGGTAGCAATAAGCAAACCCAGCATTCACATTTGGGTCTAAATATCATTATTTAATAAAAAAGAACCAAGGCTCTAGAAAAGTTACAGATTCCAGAGCTAAGGCAGGAATAATACAAGTTGAGTCTAAGGGTGTCAGAAAGTAAGAAAGTGCTTTAAAAAAGTATGTTGAAAGGCACAAGAATTTGACTGAAGCTCCTAAAGGCCAAAGCTGGAACACTTAGAACAATTAGAACAATAAATAAATACTAATATTGTTCAAAGGTCAATTTTAAAATTTGTTTATTTATTTAGTGTTACTGAGATCCAAGTGAGCAGTGTCTCCTTATGTAGCTCTGGCTGACTCTGAACTCTATATTGCCCAGGCTGGCTTCAAACTCAGGGTGCCCCTCTTGCATCAGCCTCCTAAATGCTAGATAGGCATGTGCCACCACATTCACCCTCCTTTGTTATGTTTTAGGATTTTGCTATGTTGCTAAGTTGCCCAGGCTCCATTCCAACTTTTGATCCTCCTGTCTTAGCCTCTGAAGAATCCTGGGATTACAGGTATGTACCATCATGTGTAGTTTATAATCCAAAAGTGAACATAATGTAAGGAGTAAAAGCAACGCCATTATGTTCATATTGACATTAATGAAATGAACAAATGGGAGATAAGACAAGGCTCCACTTTACACATGAATGCTAATGAATAAACACGTAAGAATGATGGGAATAAAAAATCACCATGGACAACACTATAACAATACTATAGGCAATATCCACTGTAAGTGTTAAATCACTGCAAAGTTTAAAAAGGAACAGGGTATCTGCAGGGCATTACAAAGGATTAATCCTACTCTGGTTCCTGGAAGTGATCTGTAGGAATGTCCTGCCTGATAAGTACGTCCTTATTTTCCTGGGGTAGTTGGGCCAGTACGGACATTTTTGCAGTAACAATATGACATTCAGTAAGAGCCTTGGATTGTACAGTGACAGCTCTACCTCTAGAAGGGCTGGAGACTCAGATCAAACAGTCTATACAACTGAGCCCCAACAGCAACCCTGGATAGTCTTGAGTGAGCTTCCCTGGTTGGTAATGCTATGTGTGTTGTCACATGATGAGGAAAGTTTGTACCGTCCACAGAAGGCACTGAGAATCTTCAACACAGAATTATTGGGGACTCTCTCCTACATCCCTTCCTGGCCTGGCTTTAACCTAGGTCCTCTCACTGCAATAAACCACAATGATTACAACAACAGCTTTTTTGTGAGTTTTACCAGTTCTAGAGAATTACTGAATCTAAAGAGTGTGCTTAGGGCTCCTGAATTTTGCAGATATTCTTAAAGAAACTGCCTCAAGATATTCACTAATTACAAGGAATAAAAAAAAAAAAAAAAAAAAAAAAAAAATTTAAAAAAAAAAAAAAAAAAAAAGACATTTACTGTGAAGAAAGCTGGCAGGCACAACCTTAAAGGCCAGTGATCAGCATCAACATGCTTGTACCTTAGGGTGATAGAGAGGGTCCCACACCTCTAGCTCCAACAGACCTGGAGGAAAGGCCCACTGGCTGAAGGGCCTGTCCTCTTCAAGAGTATTATAACAGGCAAAAGAGAGTTGAGGCTCTAATACAAGCTGGAAAAGACAGAGACCTAAGGACAAAAACACATGTAGAAACCTAGACGGGGTGGGGCAGAGAAGGGAGTTGGAGTGTGCCTGGTCAGAAACTAAGTCTGTCATCAGCTCACAGCACTGAGACCATGAAAACGTTCAGCTTTGAGGGCTGGGGATTTAGCTTAGTGGTTCCAGCGCCTGCCTCGCAAGTGCAAGGACTCAAGTTCGATCCCCAGTACCAAAAAACAAACAAACAAACAAACATTCAGCTTTGATAGATGTCCCAGGATCTACCAGACTGGACAATGAGTATCATAGATGGGGACACGAAGGTGTAACAATACACAGAGAAAATCGTTACTCATAGCAACAAGTTTTCTGTAAATGTGAAATTACAGCAAATAAAATGTTGGGGGAAAATCAGTTAGCCACAAGGCATTAGAAAAGAGACTGTGGCCTTCCTCTCTCTCTTTTTCTTTCTTTTTTTTTTTTGAGACAAGGTCTCACTATGTAGTTCAGGCTGGCCTCGAACTCACAGCAATCCTCCTGCCTCTGCCTCAGCCTCCCTCCCAAGCGCTGGAATCACAGGTGTGCACCACCACACCCAGCTCCTTCCTCTCTTGATTGCAGTTATTTCAAGAGGGCTTTTTAAGGAAGATAGATAAGTAAGCCTTCACCCTTATAGGGACATTTCCATATTCAAAAGGTAGACCCCTGGCAGGTACCATATTCTATTTCATATAAAAATTTACAACATAATGTTTAAATTAATAAGTACATGAAAAATACTTTGGTAACTGTTGGAAGAGGTGAAGAAATCAAGTCTTATTTGAAATCCAACAAGGAAAAATATTCAAACATCCTGAATTTCTCATTTGAACTATGCCTTAAAAGTAAAGAATTGAGAAGTTGCTTTTTACAGAGTACTGTAACTAAAAAACAACAACAAAAACTGAATTTGAGTAGCATTTCTCTGCTATGACCAAGGAATTAATGAAGCCCACCACAGGCCATCAGTGGCGGAACACTAGAGCCAGGAGCTTCCAAGAAGAGTCTAATACAGTGATGGCAAACCTTTTAGTTTTCAATGATACAAATAGCCCACTGCCACAAGTGTGCCCCACGTTCGCCCACGACTGATCTAGTACCACTTGGGAAGGAGTTTTACCAGCCCCTCCTTTGCCTACCCCAAACAATCAGCTCAAGCCTAAACTAATTATGGGAGACAAAAAAGCAGAGGAATCTGCTAATCTATACCACGATGATGTAATAAGCTAATCACACCACCAAACATAGTTGCTTCAACAAACACAGGGAGAGATGGAGGGAGAACTATAGGTTTAAAACAGACTTAGAAATACAGTGTGTCAACTAAAATCAACAGAAAGCCCTTACTTGGATTCTGATTCCAATAGACAGTATACATTTAAAACACTTGACATGACTGAAAATCTGAACATTTACTAGACCTGGATATTAAGGAAATACTGTTAATTTTTTAAAAAAGTGAAACAATATATGGCTATGATTTTTAAAGTGGTCTTATTTTTTTAAAGTTGACATTTACATAAACAATAATTTAAAAAATCAAACCATCTCTATAGATACTACTCCCAGGCAATGCAATGAATGTTAACAGGTACAGTGGTACCTTGGTTTATGAACCTAATTTGTTTTATGATTTTGGAGGAGACAGCTGCATTTGTGTTTGTGCAGATAAAGGATTAAAGAGTATTGATATAAAATAGTATATTGAAAAATGTTAATATTATACAAGGATTTACCAATTTCCTTTAAGTATCACATCCTACTATCTCACCTTCAGTAGGGACAGACACATAAGGCCATAAACTGCCAGGGTTTAGTTGATCCATGCAGTGTATTTTAAAAATTCAAATAATCTGCTGATACTAGATTTTAACATACCCCTAAACTGGAGGCCACCACGGTACAGGACAGAGTTGGCTCCTTATACTGCTACCCTTGGAGACAGCAGCAGTCTCATCCCTAGATCTACTCATCAAGGTCAGGCCCAGCAGCAAGTTAGCATCAGGCCACCCTCTACTTTTCTAATCCCTGGCCTGCTTTGCTCATTTACCACAGTAGCTTCCATATAACTGACAATTGTGTTTGAACCCCTTCCTTTCACTGAGCTTTTTTTAGTAAGTAAAGCATGTTTATACATGCAGGGAATTTTGCTCCTATTTTTTTCTAAGTTCACATAAAACTAAGGCGTTGATCGAAGGGCATTTTGCACATAAAAGTGAAACGAAGAACACAGAAACATCTGTTCTGCGTGCTTCCTCTGCCTGTGACTGTGACACAAGAGAACTCGGCCCCTTGTTCACCAGCACTGCAGCACACTTGGCCTCACCTGCATCGTTCCCAGTTCCTTTCTGCTTTTTTTCCTTGGCTAGTTGAATGGCTCGGTAATCAGTTCTTGCTGAGCCCCCACTTTCCTGAGACCAAAGAAAAGTGTATCAGTCACTTGATCTAAAGAGCAAAAGAAGGGTAGCAAGGGAACTACAGAAATGTCCTAAGCCTGCTTCTGGAACATTTTAGAGTTCAGTAATCCAGAAACGGCACACAGAGAACCAAATGTTACAACCAGTTACAGTGATAACTAAATAAAATCAGATCTGGAACAATATGTAAATATTATCTGGAGGAGTTTATTCCTCCAAAGTCTAAAACATTAAAATGTTACACAGAAACTATTACCAAATGAACTTCCTATCTCCCTGCTTTCTCAGTTACCTAGTTTCCACTGAATCCCCAGGATTACATTACTACAGCAACACAGAAAGGTTTTCCGTACTATCTGCACCCTGCACAGCAGGCCGTGGACAGAGCAGCCTCCTCTGCTCACTACAGAGGCCTCTCTGGCAGCAGGTGCTATACTCCACAGTCTCACAGAACAATACAGTAAGTATGCTACCAAATTCAGCAAATTTACTGAGGGAGCCAAATGAACAGTATTTCAACAGTGAACTGTTATATATATTTGTGAATGTTTCATATGAAAAACAGCTTAATAGTTATCACTCAAGAGAGAAGAATAACCCTCTACAGCTCATGGCATACCTGTAACCCATTCACCACACACCATTTGTACTCAGAGAAGCGAGGGAGCCCGACTTCACACAGCTAGCAAGAAAATGAACAAGGGATTAGGACTACGGTCTTGCTGGCTCCTCCACCTCCACCCATAGTTATGGCTCTGGAGATGCAGTGAGGCACAAAACACTGCTGCTTCCCAAGGCACCAAATGTCAAGGGACTAACTTTCCACTTGGCTCTGACCTCCCATCTGTCCCTGCCCAGTTACCAGTTGCTGAGCCACTGCTGTGGCAGCCTAAATAGATGCTGGCAAGCGTGGCTCTGCCACCACCAAGGAAGACACCAGAAACGGAGAAACAGAGACTGCCTTCTCTCACACTGAAAGAAGTAAAAGTCGGCTCCATGGCAGATCATTTCCTAATGCCCTCACACTTTATCCCAATCCAGAAGATTTAACATTTTAAGCTATGGTAAAAGATTTAACATTTGAATAATAGAAATGTCTCCATCAAATTTCTTGTGCTGAAAAGAAAAAAATCACTTTTGCAGATGATCATTTCCATTGTACACTGAAGATTCTCTTCTAGGACTCTTTAAATTATTTTAAATTAAATTATAATAAATGCATAAGTGATATAAATTAAAATTGTCCAGCCTCAAAATTGTAGTATTCTCCAAGAATGAAAGCTCATAAACCACTCCCCCCAATTATAATTTAAAACAATGCTTTGGCATGATTTTCAAGTTTCGATTAAACTTTAAAGGTAGTTTATGCCATAATTCCTCTTCTAGGACTTGTAATTATATGAAAAGCACAAAGGCAAAACATTTCAATGTTATGAAGTGCCCCAAGTTTTTCAACAAAATAAACACATTATCACAGAGTCATAGACGTTAAAAGGACCTTAAAAATAATTTGGCCAATCCCCTTATTTTAAAAATAAATTGAGAATTTAAGGCTCAAACAGGTTAAATGATTTGCTCAAGGTCACAGGAACCAACAGTTCTGAGACTCAAGGCAGGATTCAGATTTTCAGACTTGGAGTCCAGGGTTCCATCCTTTTGCAAACCAGTAAGAAATTGCATAATATTCTTAAAATTGAATGTAAGAGAAGTGAGCTATACGGTGGTGACTGAATAGAGTGCTTCATACCAAAAAGAGGTTGCCAGTGCCTGCACTGAGCTCTGTGTCCTTCTGGGCACCATGCCTTTCTGTGGGGCTGGAGAACACAGACTGGCTTGGCCCTAGGCTTCCTTCCTGCTGCTCAACCATATCAGGGAGAAGAAGTGAGTCTTGTTCCACCTTGATTGCAGTTACAAGCTCTGGGGCACTGGCAGTTTCTTGGGAAATGCCTGAAGAGGCTGATGTGGTGAAATGTGCTGCTAAGTTACCCCTGGAAGTCAAAGAAGGTGGGTCTTGGCTCAAGTTCTTCATGGGCAATGCCACCAGACAGCCTACTGTTCCTGGACTCACAGCCTGAACATCTTCTAGGCCGAAGCCGCCTGGCTGAAGAACTGTGGCTGAAGTCCCAAGAACAAGAGGGGTATCTGCACCTGGATGAATATCACTGTGAGCCACCAAGACCAGGGGGTCCATGGGCCCTAAAGAGTTATCATTAGCAGGGAGGTTCTTTCCCAGAGAGGAGCTCACAGAAGCGACATCAATGGTTAGGATTCCAGAGTTCAGTGCCTCATCTGGCCCACTTGCTGAACTATTACTGTTGGCAGGTGCATCCGAGAAGAGTGCTGAGATATCTATATTAGTGAGCTCACTTTGTCCTGGGTTGCTCAGTTCGCTGCTTGGTGTGAGAGAACTTGGAGCTTCTAGCTGAGGTACAAGATCTGCAAAAAGAATGAACACTCATTATTTACGACTTCAGGAGTGTTAAGAAATCTTGCTTATGCTCCAGATGTTAGAAGTAACCTCTAAGGCCACATTTGTTATCCTTTCTGGAACTTGATGACTGGAACCCACTACTAGCGCACTGTTAGTGACTAGTTGATAGATATCAAGGGAAGAAACAGATTCCCAAATGTCAGGTTCTTCCCATACATGTCTCAAATCACCAGACAGACAGATTTCTCCACAGGATATGATGGGAGAGAGATTAAATAATGTTTCCTAAAGTCCAGTTAACTGGTAAAAAAACAAAGTAAAATTTGATTTTAGTTTCTCTGGTTTCAAAGCCTGCACTTTTTCCTACATGACAGTAGGTAACCCGGAAAACTGTGAAACGTTCTATGGTATAGTCTTTAGAAGCGAGAAGCCAATAAGACAAACTCTGGCTGGTCTGGAGTTAATTTTTGTAATCAGCTTCTATCAGCTCATGTCTTGTCAAAGTCTGTACCCTGTTCTACAACTAATCTGTAACTCCAAAATTGATCTGAGCTACCTGGATGTAGTCAAGGGGAACAAAATCATCCTGGTTCTAGGCTGCAATCAAAATTCCAGCTCTAGGCAGATACAAAGTTTGACTATCAGACCCTCCCAGGTGCTCTGCTGCCCTAGACGAATACTCCTGATGGACTTCTCCTGTTTTGTCTCTGCTCCCCTGCCCAGCTCCTTCACACATGCAGCCTCTAATGGCCCCCAGGCCAGAGCTAAGATCTTGAGGATGGACAGCCCATTTAACTTACTTCTCTGCCCTCAGTGCCTGGCACAGTTCTGGGGCTCTCTGCAGCTTGTGAAGATTATACTGAAATAATTCAGTAGACTCCTCTTCTGGAATCTTAAATTTTTATTATAACACTAAGTATTTATTTAAATCTTTGATTATTATTCAATTTATCTTAATAGAAAACTTCTGGGGAAACAATAAACATTAACATACTCAAAAAACAAAAAAGGGTCAGTGAATATTCAAGCTAAGGGTTTATAAACAAGTCCACACCAAACATATCAAATTGCAGGACTCTTTAACCACTGTGCAAACAGAAAATGGGAGCACGATGAATTTGGGCAACAGAGCCAAATAAGGCTTGGTTGCTTTTTTCCTGAGAAACCTCCACTGCAGCATCCTGACTGAGCTAGTGCCTGGTGCAGAGGGAAAGGGCTGTTTCTGTTCCTTCCATACCAAGTACTAGTGAACCACCAACTCACTCTTTCCAAGTCAGAGCATATACTATATTTTTAATACAAGCCTATGAAAGAAATATCTAAAACAAAAAGAAAGAAAAAAAAAGATCAAATTCATGCTGGTCATGGTGTTGTGTGCCTATAATCCCAGCTACTTGGGAGGCTGAGGCAGGAGCACTGTGGGTTCAAGGGTAACCTGGGCAATTTGTAAGACTCTGAAGACCCTGCCTAAAAAAACAAAACAAAACAAAAAAAACTGTATCTTCTTTAGTTCTTTTATGATTTTGAAGTTTCATCATTAAGAGTTGTAGAACAAATGGAATACTCTGAAAGGGAATTTGGAGAAAATAAAATTGGAAAATTCATTTTTTCAAAATTTTTCAAAACTTCCCGTGTTCCTCTCAAAGATTTAGCTACCTGTGAAATTAAGACTAATCTCAGTGTGAACAGATACCAATTTAGACAGCTTCCTTTTTAGCATTTTATTAATTCTCAAATATTACCTGGAAAACTGTCATGTGCAACAACACACATGAAAAAAATCAGTAAATAAAATGTTAGTAGAGCACTTAATGGGAATGGTTAGATCATGCCATTGAGAGGTGAACAGATCTCAGGTCAAATTCCACCTCAAGCTCTTCCTACTAGTGTAACCACGGCAAGTCCTTTTCACCTCAGATTCATCAGCAGCAGGACTGCCGTGAGGGTGAATGAAACACCCCATCAAAGGCCTGGCATGATCCCACAGTAATCAGACATTCCTGAGTGCTTGTTTTCCACCAGGGAAGGACTGTGGTACCTGTTGTTCTGGCCAACAGGAAAAATGACACAAATAAGTCAATGTACATTTTAAATACACACTTGGGATACAGTGGGCATTCCAAACACAACTAAGAGGGTCTCACATCTAACCAGAGTTTAAGGAAAGCTCATCTAGAACAATTTTGAGCTTCTGGTGGCCACTAAATCACTGAGGTTAGGAAATGGCAGAGGTGTACCCTGAGAGGGAATGTTAGGAATGAGTGAAGGGGCCCTGGTGGCTCAGAGACTGTGAGCAAAGGTGATACTCTGTGACATCTTTTACATACTAGGTAGGACACATATCCTCTTGTTCTCAAGATACTCATGAGGTTAGAAGAAAGGCAACTTCTTTAAATACAAAGCGAACTGGGTAATCATTGTGAACTGCAGAAGGTTTAAATGACCTCAACAGGATCAGAAGAAACCAGAGGAATGACACAAACCTCCACTGAGCCCCAACTGTACACTGGGTTTTGCAGTAGGCACTTAAACAAGGCTCCTTCGAAGAGATGCTCAAATTTCTTCTTTATTTTAAAGGTGAGGGAAATGGGGCTCAAAGACCTGTTCCCTTGCCTAGGCTCCCTACTGGGAAGAGGATATGCCTCCAGGCTGGTATTCTGCCTCTACCACAGTGCAGCTTACTACACAGGTCACAAGGAGGTAGGACTGGTTACGGTAACACACAGCTTCCACAGACTCTGAGCAGAAGTAACTCTTCTGTTAAGTTAGGACTTCCTTAGCCAGGCACTACCACAAGCAGCAACCCCACATCCCAGAGAGCAGGGTCTATGTGAGTGCTCTAGGACAGGGGCAGCCAGTGCTCCCATCCAGAAGCCCTCAACATCTTGCCTATATGACTATGGATAAGGCCTAGAGAGGCAGTTTCCCCATAAAGTACCAAATGACAGGTACTGATATGTTCAGAATCCTTCCCATTTAGTGCCCCTTGACCTCTTTCACGATGCCTCTCTAATCCTTCCTCTTCAGCATTTATTCCCCCTCTCTCCATTCTGGAAACACAACTTTGCTCAGATTTTGGATGACTTTTTGCCTCCCAAAGGAAACCAATCTTTCACAGTATAAAAGCTACTTCAAAGCAGAAGCAAGAGGAGGAGACAGGCTTGAGTGCTCGCTCAGTAGAAATAAAAGTGAGTGAGGAGGGAGAGAATATGGCAATACTAGAGGGTAGGTTCACATATTAGACAAATGTCCAGGAGACACATATTTAAGAAACAAAGAGACAACCAAGTGAGAGAATTAACACTCTCACGGGAAGTACTTCAAAGACCAGGGAAAGGTAAGAGGCAACAAAGAGGTAGGAGAGAGTACAAAAGAGGCTCGCTTAGCTCAGTGACCAAAATCCATGGGCTCTGACCTTATAGTCTAGACAACTCAGAAAGCAGGTGAGAAGGAATAGCATTATTTCTGTTCTCTTGTGAGCACAGGCTCACATATCTTTGCAACTCTCTGAGAGATTTAAAATGCAGACCTTGGCGCTGGCTATGCTGCCGCACCACATGAGCCTTCATGCTGTGCTTGGAGGTGAAGATTCTGTTGCAGCTGGACACTGGGCAGCGGCTTTTTGGAGCACCCACATCCTGAAGGTGCTTCTTAGAGTGAATGTACAGACTACTGCGAGCAGAGAACCTAGCACAGCACCCTGTAACAGAAAAGAATGAGTTATACCTGAGGAAACCAAAGTACCAGTAACAAAGAACAATCCCTCATCAGATCAGAATCATGGGATCACATTCCCAAACACTAGTTGCTGGCAAGGGATGAACACTGACCAGCCCCAGGAGTAGCATCAAGAGGAGTGAAAACCCAAAGCAAGTTCTTTTTAAAAAGCAAAAGCAAAACAAAAAAACAACAATTAAAAAAAAAATCATAAGGAAATCTAAAGTCTTGTGTGTGCCATGACTAAGATGTGTGATTTTGGCTAACTCTTCCTGCTTCTTCTCCCACTACATGGCGTTGCTGGGAAGACTAAATCAAAACAACTCCAGAATGTTTGGTTGCAAAAAATATATACCAGTCACCCTTATTAAGCTATTACTATAAAACTACAACCCTATGATATTAAGAATTAGAATTATCTCAACAGATCACCAAACCCAACTTCTTTCATTTTACCTCTGAAGCTGATACCCAGAGACTGAGCAAGTGTTCCTAAATCAGGGCCATGAATGAGTGAGAGCTACCATTTCCCTGATTATAGTCTATTCACTTATTCCTCCAATCGGCATAAAATCATCACAGGTAAAATAGAACAAATTAAAAATTACACTTTCCCTTCATGCCCTGCTTTCCTATTATATTACAGCTCTGCTCCATACCGACACAGAAAGGGGAAGTGGAATTCTTGTAGCCAAAAGCCTATGATATGGAAGGAGCTGAGAACAGTCAGCTCTTATAATAAAGGGTTGAATAAAATGAGTTGAATAACAATGAGCTGCTCTAGAAGCAGAGGAAACAGTATACCTCCTGAACAGATAGAAAAAAGATCTCATAAGCAGGCAGCAGTGAAGGGTGTTCCAGGCCAAGGGAGTTGCCCAGCTATGGCATGAGTGACTGGATTCCAACTCTAGCTCAGTTACCTATTAGTTATTAAGTAAATTATCCTTTGCAGAACTCCTTTTTCTTTTCTGTAAAGTGGGTATAATACTTACCTCATAGAGTTATGAGGACCAAATATAGCTATACTTATGTACAGAGCCTGACCTGGAAAAAAGCGCAAAGCTTCATTCGAGAATGAAATAAAATTCAAAATTACCTTCAGAGGCATCCATGGTCCTTACTCATTTGCCCCTATCATACCTTTACAGACTCTTTTCTTACAATAGTCTACCTACAGACCCTGGGCTCCTGCAGTTGTGTCCCACCACCTGATGATGTGCCACAAGCCAGTCTCAATAGAGGGAGTAACTTCTCTCAGTCAGTCAGAGAAGGGGCTCTGGGATCCATCCTTCTACCAGATAATTCTCCCTCCAGTGCGGCATGGAGAATGTTCTCTAACTATTGCCTTCAGTCAAACACTGATGGGTCATCCCTCTCTCTTATCGCTGTCAGCCTCCTTCTACTGGTACCTCAGCTTTAGGACTGCTTGAAGCTCCTTGAGAGCTTTTCAAAAATAACTGCGCCTCTTCTGTAGCCAGCTACTACTCTTGCCCCAGTCACTTCCATCAGGGCTGTCAGTATGCACAGTCTTCTGCCTCACACTTGGGCCATGCTTCAGGGTCCTGGAGCAGAGCTCTGCCTCAGTTACCCCATAGAACCTTGACCATCAACATATCAACTCTACAGGTGTCCCCCAATCTTAGATAGCCTTGGTATTCTTGGATGACCCTTTTTTACACATCTTTTCTCTAAGCTCAACATCACCTGCCACCAGGGCTCCTGCCATGACACCCGTTCTGAACCTATAGCAGTCCTAGGGCTATTATAGGCTTAAAAACAAACAAACAAACAAACAGACAATGGCAACTGACGTATACTGATGTTTTTATATGCTTAAAACTTAGCAACTAATTGAGCCCTCCTAACAACCTTATGAGATTTACTCATTTTACAAATGAGAAAAAGTTCAGAGAGCTTAAGCAGCTTGTTCCAGGTCCCAGAGCTACTTAAGTAGCACACTTGGGTCTTGAATCCAGGCAGTCTGATGCCAGAACTCACAATTTTAATCACCACCCTAGACAGCCTTTATGCTTTATACTGTTTACTGAGAAGTCCATCCACTTCCATGACTTAAACGATGACTCACATGCTACTTGCTTCACTCCTAGCTCAGCCAGCTCACCAAGTTCCAGTAGCACAAACATGTTCGACTTCTAAGCACCTGAACTTACAAAGCTACAGGTAAATAAAATTCAGTGAGTCCAAACCAACCCCCACTTCCAAAATAGCTCCCACATTCTGACCTCAGCTGAGAGGTCAGCTGAGACTATCTTTCCCTCAACCTCCATTTGGGTCCATATCTCACCATGTACTATTAATTCTAACTCCCACCTCTATCGTGGATGCACTTTTCTCCCTCCTTGCTTCCAGCCCAAGCACATCCATCATCCCAGGATACCTACCAGCACCCCGCAGGCCTGTATGTCTTTAGTCACAAAGCTACAGTGACACACAACTTGAACATGATCCCATCACTTTATGCACTTGGCTTGCTGCTGTTAGAGCTCTTAAAGATTCTCCCATACTGGCCTTTCTGCCTCTCACAACAATCCCTATGGATCTGGCTCCGAATCCTCCTCCTGAGCCTGACTGGGGGGTGGGGAGGGCATGCCCACACCCCCAAGAGAAGTATGGGTGAACCCCTTGTGTTTTTTTTTTTTAATTTAAATTGAATTTATTGGTACATTCTAGGTAGACAGTTCATTTACATTTATTACTGGGATCTTGTACCTTGAACCCCTTGTGTTTTTACAACAGCCTGCATGTTGTTTTTTCACTCATATGTAGTCCCAGCTGAATGCTGGTAGAAGGACTGTAGCTTGGTTATAACACCTGTACTGCATTCATTAATTTCTAAAAACTGGCCTTAGCTTTAAGTGAGTTTTACTATCCCTTTCTCCAGTGAAAGAAACCAAAGTCCAGAGAAGTAGCTGCTTTACTGCTGTCCAACTGCAACAAGAGTAGTTACCTACCACTTTGTGAGCCCATGGTATATGCCAGATGCATAAAGAAATTTTTTTTCCACATTACTTCACCTAATCCTCATAACCACCAGAGCCACAAATACATGGTGGGACCAGAGGCATACTGACAGGACTTTAGGCTGTACTCTTTCCAACTCCCAAGACAATATGTGCAACTTACTCAACAAGCCAAATGAATATACCAGTGCAACTTACACTTACCTTGTCTTTAAGCAACTAAAACTTACCTTAAAACAATTTAAACTTACACCATGAATGTTGGCATGGTATGTAGTTAATAGTTCAAAGCAACACTTTAAACTCTACCTTCCACAGGACACTCAAATGGCTTTGTTCCTAGGTGGGTTATGCTATGGCCTTTCAGATGCTCTGCTCTAGTGAACGATTTGCCACAGCCTTCCACAGAGCAGGTGAACCTCCGGTCATCATCATGTTTCCTGCCAGAGAAGAAAACAAGGGAGGGGATTACTTACACAACTCACAAGGCCTCAGGGGTGAGTCTTTAAAATTCTGCAAAATATACTGAACTACAAGTTCTTTTTTTTTTTAAATAATGATCAGTACATTCAGAAAATCTGAAATTCTGTCTTCAGTCCACATCAAGTTTGCAAATTAGCTACCCCATAATTAGAAATTCTACTTTAATGACAAAGGCAGCCCTAAAATCAGACACAGAACAACTAGTGCTTTTTCAGTGTAGGAACAACTGAGTCCCAAACATATTGATGAAGCTATTTTCAATGTACAGAAATTCCCATAATAAACAAGCTTTCACAGCCACAGAGAACCATGAGAAGTATACAAATAGCATTGGCTGCAATGCTAAAAGGATCCTTTTAGGTAAACTTGTAAAGACTGTGACTTTTCCTAAATAATATTTTTATATTAAACAACTCAATCCCCAACTACACAAGGTTAGAAAAATCACCCACCCTCTGAGTCTTACTGTACAACAGACAGAAAATTATCAGTGTTACAGCTGTTGTTACGAAGATGGAATAAGATGCATGTGTAAAACACACTGCCTGGACATGGGCCCAAGACTATCATCAAGAAAAGTTTTCGATGACATGAGGAAATTTAATTCTACAATGTTAAAAAAGGTAACTGTATAGAGACTATACCAATTAAGTATAAAAAATATAGAGATTTTCAGTAATTCTTTTTTTATAGGGTGCAGATCTTCTCAATACCTACATTGAACTCTTTTTAAATAGCAAAAAACAAAAAACAAAAAAAACAATTCACCCATTTCTGAAGTTGATAATATGTAACAAAATGTAAGGATTACCTTTTATGCCTTAGAAGTTTGGACATGCTGGTGAAGGTCCACCCACAACTGTCCGAGTCACAAATAAATGGTCTTTCACCTTGTAAAAGAAAAGTCACATGGCAAAATGATAAATGCAACAGCTACCAGACAGATAAGCCTTTCGTCCAAACGATGAAGTATTACCTGTATGACTTCTTAGGTGAATTTTCAATCGACAGGCTTTATCATACTGTTTGCTGCATCCAGGAAAGGAGCAAGAAAAGAGCTCTTGTTCCCTGAAGTGGGCTCGATTATGGGAAAACAGGGCACTCACTGTGATGAATGTTTTCTCACAGCCTGAACAAAGAAAACACAAACTTTGCTCACAGTGTGGAAACAAACAAACAAACAAACAAACAAACAAAAAATCATACAATGCAGTTAATGCTAGTTGCAACCCAGGACACAGTTCACCTTGAAAAAAGACCTAGAAGTTCCATCTAATGTGAATATTTGCCTTTATAATAACTACAGCAGGGGTAGCTGATGGTAGCCCATAGGCACAGCAGGCTACCTGCTGCAGTGTGACTTGGAGATGGAGCAACTGATTGCTCAAGAAAGACCTCCAAGCACAGCTACCTGCTTGCCAGTTCTGCAGCACTGATCTTGCATACATTAGATGTACCTCCCATGAACTCAAATGTCAATACTGCTTGTGTGAGGCATAAGAATACCCCAGAAGAGAAATTAACAATTTATGAACAAGATTTTTTTCTGGTGGAGTTGAGCTTTGAAGGGTTATAAACCTTTTGATAGTAAGATTTTTTCACCCTTTGGGGTGATGCTACATCCTCTATATTTATGAATTTCCTCCTCTGTAACTGCTGGCTCCATGTCTTGTTACCTGGCTTCCTTTCGTCTTTTTATTCATTTCTTCAGTGTTCTGCTTTGTAATCTTCACTCATCTAGCTTCTCCCTCTACCCGCATCTTCAGCCCCCAGCTGTACCACCAGCCCAAAAGCCTACACTTCACCAATATTCTTTTGACAAAAATGTTCAGTGCTGAAACTGGGTAGAAGACATTAAATTACAAGAAGTTTAACAAGTGTCTCTGTTGTGGCTATCAGTGTGCCTGTAAATCACCACCACATGGTTATGCACTGCATAAAAGTAAAAAGCCTTTTTGGTCTGAATTTAGTCTCCCTGCATTCCCTATTTTGGGCTTTGGTGAATTCAAACAATTGGTCAGGTAAACCTGAATAGACACACTACCTTATCAAGAACCTCCTATCCCAGGTGTACTAATCAATAACCATGGCCCTTGGATCCTACCTCTGCAATCTCTCCTATCTGAACCGCCTACCACCATCACCACCAGCACCATTCCCACTGACATTCTCTGGTGCTTCACCAAGCCCCCAGTGACCAGGTAACATAAAACCCTCAGGGGGTCCTCATGCTTTGAAGCAAATCAGATCCAGATGGTTCAAAGATTATACACAGAATAATGTTCTTTTACCAGAGTCTACAACTGTCATGAGACTTCCACAAACGTTTAGCTAAAAAGAGTGTACAGTTTAAGAAGACAGAATCAGAAGTCTAAAGCCATGCTTTCCAGAGGAATGCACAAGACCTTTCAAAGGCATGTGAGAAGAAAAAATTAGAGCATGTTAATATTTTTCATACCACTAAAAATCCCTGCTTAAGCAGTTTATAATGCATACATTACATAAAAGTATACATTATTATTAGGAGAGCAATACAAGTACATGTATATGTTAATATGCATGCAAGAGGCACACTAGGAGCTTGCTGAAGTATGTTTGTGTGTGGGTGTTGAGGGAGTTGTTTTTGCTGTGCTAGGGATGGAACATCGTGCATGCTAGGCAATCATTCTACCACTAAGCTACATACCCAGCGCTCTGAAGAATATTTTAATAAACAGGATAGGGAAGGCCCTCCGACAACCTCACCACAGCCCATACCACTCACTCACCCCCAAGCCAGGTCCTACCCTATTCTCCAGCCTTCCAGGCTAAGAATGTTCTCTTGCTTCTCTGGAGTAAGCCTGTCCTGAGAGCACCTAACCTGCCTAAAGCAGGGAAAAGTTCACTGTGCTGGAGTCTTACATTCCCAGTCAGGGCAGGTAATCATACTGGAGAAAGAACGGGCAGTGGATTTTATTAATACTGCTCCGCCTCGGTATCTGTAAAATGAGACTTGTTCTTAAATTTCACAGAAGTACAAGGTTTTTTTAAAAACTTCACAGAATTGGGAAATGCAATGGATATAAAGTATAAAAGACACAAAAATGGATGTGCCATACACTGTGGCCATCCTCTCAGTGTGTGTAACGTGTTGTACCTAGCCTAGCTAGGCATATTCATCTTTGTTCCTCCAGTGCGACAGTGCTGTACTCCATCAATATATGATAGAATATTTCTAAACCATAAGACTAAAGAAAATAAAGGCCTGATTTCTAATCCAACTCTTCTATGCAGACGTGTTATCACTTTCATCAATTAAATGGAAACATCTTAAGAGCCCTCTGTTGCCTTCTCCATGGGCAGCTATGATTATTTGTGCTACCTCGCAGTGGAAATGCCGGAGCAAGACAGTGTCCAAACTTCAAATCTAGTCACCTGGGAGGAGCTAGAACTCAAAACAAGTAAGTGCTTCTTTACTTATATTAGCCCCTTATTTAATCAAGTAGCCCACGCTAAAACGCTGCTCAGAGTGGGTGGCACCACTTGGAGCTGCAGATCTGGCTTCTCTCTGCAGCGCCCTATCCCCGCCCATCCCCGCAAGCCTCAGTTACCGGGAAAGTCACACTTGTAGGGGCGCTCAGGCTCGAAGTGGCTTCGCTGGTGGGAAATGAGTTTGGCGTGCGTGGGGAAGCGCTCGGCGCACACCTCGCACTTAAACAAGCTCTCCTGCTCGTGGCCCTTCATGTGCGCTTTCAGGTTGTAGACGGTGGTGAACTTCTTGCCGCAACCGCCCACCGGGCAGCTGAAGGGCCGCAGCTTGTCGTGCGACTGCAGGTGCCGCTTGAGCTTGTAGGAGGTGGTGAAGGCCCAGCCGCAGCCCTCAAGCGGACACTTAAAGGGCCGCCGGGCCTGCGGGCCGCCGTGCGTTAGCAGGTGCACCTTGAGCTGGTGCTTCTTAGAGAAGGCCAGCGCGCACTGCGGATCGGGGCAGCGATAGGCTGGCGCGCCGGAGCTGGAGCCCGAAGGCCCGCGATTGCCCTC